>NW_003307623.1:9384-32643 GCF_000143455.1 Volvox carteri f. nagariensis
GCCTCCCGATCCTGATGGCAATACTTCGATCTATGTGTTTGTGGACAAACTCACCAAGATGGTTCGGTTTGTGCCCTGTAAGGCCTCTGTTGACTCTGTCAAAGCGGCTGAAATCTTCGTCAACACCATTGTGTGTTCGTACGGTGTTCCGTCTGTCGTCATTTGTGACAGGGATCCTAAGTTTACCTCTGCCTTTTTCGAGTCGCTTTTTGATGGATATCAAATCGACTTGCGTCGCAGTTCTGGTTATCATCCTCAAACGGATGGCCAAACAGAACGTGCAAATCGTGTTCTGGAGGATATGTTGCGTCATTTCGTTTCGGGCGATCAATCCTCATGGTCCCGTTATCTGCCGATGGCTGAGTTCGCCATGAACAATTCGTTGCATGAATCTACGCGAACTACTCCTTTTCGGTTGATGTACGGATATGAACCCCTAACTCCGGCTTCTCACCTGGTTCGCAAATTGGGGGAGGAGAGGGCCAAGACGCGCTTGCAAAGCGTGGCCAAACTGTCTAATCCGTTATCTGTTAAATTCAGTACGGATATGCAGAATGCTTTGGAACGAGCTAAGTCTTGCTTGGCTGCTGCTCGAGATCGGATGAAGAAATGGGCTGACAAAGGTCGCTCGGAACGAGGACTTTCTGTTGGTGATCGTGTACTCTTGAGTACGAAACATATGACTATTAAAGGTGTGCGCAAATTGCTGCCTCGCTTTATCGGACCCTTTGTGGTTAAGGAAAAGATCAACGCGGTTGCGTATCGGTTGGATCTTCCTCCTGCGGTGCGGATACATGATGTATTTCATGTGTCACTCCTTCGTCCGTATCACGATGGTGGTCGTGTTCAGTTACCTCCGCCACCTCAGATTGTTGAGGGTGAATTGGAGTTCGAAGTTGAGTCCATTTTGCTTCACAAAGAAGTGAAAGAAGGACGTCGACAAAAGCGTTTCTACCTAATGCGTTGGAAAGGTCAGGGCCCGGAATTTGATTCGTGGGAACCCGAAGCAAACCTAACTAACTGCGGCGATTTGTTGCGCGACTACTGGGCTCGTCAATCTGACTCAGTTCCAACCTCGAAGTCCCAAGGTCAGGCGACACTTTCGGGTGACGCTGACGCTTCTGGCTCGAAGCCGCATCGAGCTCCTCAGACTACTCGTCACGGCCGTGTGATCAAAAAGCCTTCGCGCTTTAATGCTTTTCTCAACCACTTGTCTGTCACCAGTGGGGTTCCGGAAGCCCTGCTTTTTCCTCTCGTGTGGCGGTGAAGCCAAGGTTGGCTGGCTGTCGGGACGACCAGCCATTTAGGGGGGGAATGATGTAACGTGCAAGAGCAGTTACATAACTCTCAATGCTTCTCTTCAACGGGGTTCACTCAGCTATTCTCAAGATCTTCCTTTTGCGACGTCGTACATTAGTGCGGGTCGTACACTGGATGGCTACACCTTCTCTGGTGTAATCGCATCCGGTGTCTTTCGACACCACCATGACTGGTTGTGATAAGCCTTAACGTAACACATGGCCTGGCATGATGCGGTTCGGGGTTTTGCCCAGCACAATGCGATTGGGGGGCATGGCCTGGCCTGATGTGATTGGGGGGCATGGCCTGGCATGATGCGGTTCGGGGGGCATGGCCTGGCATGATGTGATTGGGGGGCATGGCCTGGCATGATGCGGTTCGGGGGCATGGCCTGGCATGATGCGGGTTTGGGGGACATGGCCTGGCATGATGCGGTTTGGGGTGCATGGCCTGGCATGATGCGGTTTGGGGGGCATGGCCTGGCATGATGCGGTTTGGGGGGCATGGCCTGGCATGATGCGGTTCGGGGTTTTGCCTAGCACAATGCGATTGGGGGGCATGGCCTGGCCTGATGTGATTGGGGGGGCATGGCCTGGCATGATGCGATCGGGGGGCATGGCCTGGCATGATGCGGTTCGGGGGGCATGGCCTGGCATGATGTGATTGGGGGGCATGGCCTGGCATGATGCGGTTCGGGGGCATGGCCTGGCATGATGCGGGTTTGGGGGACATGGCCTGGCATGATGCGGTTTGGGGTGCATGGCCTGGCATGATGCGGTTTGGGGGGCATGGCCTGGCATGATGCGGTTTGGGGTTTTGCCTAGCATAATGCGGGTTGGGGGGCATGGCCTGGCATGATGCGGGTTTGGGGGGCATGGCCTGGCATGATGCGGTTTGGGGGGCATGGCCTGGCATGATGCGATTGGGGGACATGGCCTGGCATGATGCGATTGGGGGGCATGGCCTGGCATGATGCGGGTTTGGGGTGCATGGCCTGGCATGATGCGATTGGGGGGCATGGCCTGGCACAATGCGATTTGGGGGGCATCGCCTGGCACAACGCGATTTGGGGTGCATGGCCTGGCATGATGCGGGTTTGGGGGACATGGCCTGGCATGATGCGGTTCGGGGGACATGGCCTGGCATGATGCGGTTTGGGGGGCATGGCCTTGCACAATGCGATTTGGGGGGCATGGCCTGGCACAATGCGGTCTGGGGGGCATGGCCTGGCATGATGCGATTGGGGGGCATGGCCTGGCACAATGCGATTTGGGGTGCATGGCCTAGCATGATGCGGTTCGGGGGGCATGGCCTGGCACAATGCGATTTGGGGGGCATCGCCTGGCACAACGCGATTTGGGGTGCATGGCCTAGCATGATGCGGTTCGGGGGGCATGGCCTGGCATGATGCGATTGGGGGGCATGGCCTGGCATGATGCGGGTTTGGGGGACACGGCCTGGCATGATGCGGTTCGGGGGGGTTGGCCTGGCACAATTTGGTTTGTGGGCTTGCATGGACGGATGCTCTTGTGGGGTTTCGTGGCATAATGCCGTTCGGAAGTTGCATGGACGAATTCGGCTTGGGACGTACGTGAGGCGCCTTAGCACGGTATCGTGCACGGTAAGTCTGGGCCGCAAGCTTGGGGGGTAAACTGCTGTTCACGCTCAAATGCAACCGTTAGTCGTTGGAATTGGCATATTTAACCGTTTCATCTGTACTTATGCAGGGTCTCCACTTCCGCAGGCTTTCTGTTTGAAAGTTGCTCGGGTGCGCGGCCTCAGGTCTAATGGGGCTGCGACGTACGTGAGGCGCCTTAGCACGGTATCGTGCACGGTAAGTCTGGGCCGCAAGCTTGGGGGGTAAACTGCTGTTCACGCTCAAATGCAACCGTTAGTCGTTGGAATTGGCATATTTAACCGTTTCATCTGTACTTATGCAGGGTCTCCACTTCCGCAGGCTTTCTGTTTGAAATTGCTCGGGTGTGCGGCCTCAGGTCTAATGGGGCTGCGACGTACGTGAGGCGCCTTAGCACGGTATCGTGCACGGTAAGTCTGGGCCGCAAGCTTGGGGGGTAAACTGCTGTTCACGCTCAAATGCAACCGTTAGTCGTTGGAATTGGCATATTTAACCGTTTCATCTGTACTTGTGCAGGGTCTCCACTTCCGCAGGCTTTCTGTTTGAGGCATGGCCTGGCATGATGCGGCTCGGAGTACATGGCCTGGCATGATGCGGGATTGGGGGACATGGCCAGGCATGTTGCGGTTCGGGGGACATGGCCAGGCATGTTGCGGCTCGGGGGACATGGCCTGGCATGATGCGGTTCGGGGGACATGGCCTGGCATGATGTGATTGGGGGGCATGGCCTGGCATGATGCGGTTCGGGGTACAAGGCCTGGCATGATGCGATCGGGGGGCATGGCCTGGCACAATGCGATTTGGGGGACATGGCCTGGCATGATGCGATTGGGGGGCATGGCCTGGCATGATGTGATTGGGGGGCATGGCCTGGCACAATGCGATTCGGGGGACATGGCCTGGCATGATGTGATTGGGGGGCATGGCCTGGCATGATGCGGTTTGGGGTGCATGGCCTGGCATGATGCGATTTGGGGGGCATGGCCTGGCATGATGCGGTTCGGGGTACATGGCCTGGCATGATGCGATTGGGGGGCATGGCCTGGCATGGTGCGGTTCGGGGGGCATGGCCTGGCATGATGCGGTTCGGGGGGTTTCGTTTGTGTGTGTGAGCAGACTTGCATACTTTGTCATTAGTGCAACTCATGCATCAGGATGCTGCTGTTTTTGCTGCTCTAGTTGCCGAGCCTCGTCAATCTTGTAACACAAAGACGAACTTCTGCACTCATCCCTTCGACTCGCATACTTTGCACTTCCGAATTCGAGCAGCTTCAGTGTTTGACTGGTCCGCACTTCACTTGGGATCCGTTTGTCCCCTCACTCTGATCAGCTATGTGCCCCAAATTTAGTTCGCTGTGCCGGACGTTATGTTGTCGTTCATCCGCCTCCTGCTCATGCTCGAGAGTATCTGTTGCACTGCACTTGAACTGCAAGAGCATCGCACCGCATTCAACATCAGGTGGTTTTCGTACGTACCACGCTGTTCGATGTTGTTGTCGCGATAGGGAAGCGACGCTCTGCTGGGTTAACTGGTCCTGTCGAGTTCTGGTACGACCCTCCGGTATCTGCTCCTGATGCTGACGTCGCTCCCTCCTTCGCCTTTCTCCGTTTCTAAGGGTTTGACTATGAGGTTTCGAGGTAAAGAGTGCCAGTCTGATGCCTCGATTCTTATCGACACTGGGAACATGACTTCAGCCCTCTTAAGTGCAGTTTTGCTCGTCACATGGGTTTGGCGATTCACCCGTCGGACAATGTACATCCCACCCTAACTGTCATTTTGGGTGAGTGATCCGGTCGGACTGCGACTTCGGTTTGCCGAGGTACCTATTCGCTTGCAGGGTTGCTGTTCATGGACGTGTTTGCTTATTACATTAATGCCCATGACAAGGATTGCTGGCTGCACCGCCCCCCCTTAGGTGGTCCGTACTGCAGGACCAAAGCTGACGTGGCACTCGGGGGACAGTGAGCTCACTAACTTGCTGTTTGTTGATGATGCATCACTCTTAGCCACTGGCTACGAGCGGGCACAATGCCTTCTTGGTTACTCGAGATGTTTTGCAAGGCGACTGGGATGGCTGCTAACGGAGCCAAGTGTGAGGTGCTTGTCTTCAGGGGCACACCTATTGAGTGGGGGTCGCTCGTGGTTTACGTGTACCGGCTGGGCGGGGAGATGTTGCTGTTGGTGAGACGCTATCTCACAGGGACCTAGCAGACACGACTAAGGAGACATTAGCCGTTACACGTATTCGGGAGATCCGCGACCTACCACCGAAAGCCCCTTTGCCTAGGCGTAAACGTGTGAATCTGAGGTACTGTTACCGATAAACAACAGAGACTTATTGTAACACAGCAAAGGCGTAACCCGGGATGCTCAGATTGGCATTTGCGTCGTTACATTGCCCCCCACTTAGCAATGGACGTCCTCGGCCATTATTTCGAGCACAGGAGCCATCCCACCTCGCGCCAGTGCGCTGGTTTATCCATTACACCATGAAATCGCCAATTTGCGACTTGCTGGTTGCCAGAATCGAACCGCCGACCCGAAGTTTGTTACGGAAGTCGTGCAGTCCCGTCTCGATACCATTGTAACACAGCAAAGGCGTAACCCGGGATGCTCAGATTGGCATTTGCGTCGTTACACTTATAAAGGCTTGGAAAGCCTATCCCAAAGGACGAGAGCTATCAGTACGCTAGAACCTAACAGCCGTTTTGACGGGCCTCCCGAGACAGGTCCAAAGCTGTCACTCAGTCTAACATGCGACCTCAGACAGGCCACAGCTGTCACTCACGACAGCCTGACAAGTTACCCAAACAGGCCACAGGGCGACACGGCAACCCTTCGCATCAACACGCCCCCTCGTGTCGCACTAGGGGCCTTACTACAAATTGCTAGCACCGACGAGCTAGCTCGGCCACCAAGTCCGCGGTCCAGGCCGACTGCTCACCACTCAACAAACACAAACGCAGCTCGCCAGCCTTCAGCCTGATGGCTATGCGGTCTGGTGCTGCTGCACAAACACACAGAGAAAACAGTGCCGTACAGCACCATACGCACTGCCTACGGCGCCCCTTCGGGCATTAACCTGCCCATTCGGGCGCCTGCTCACGCACCCTCAGCACCCCCCTAAAGCCTAGCTCAAAACAATTCCTCAAAGCCCTCAGCACTCCTCCTCTGGCGGTCTAAGTGACGCCCAGCGCTGTGCGGCAGCGCACGAACTTGACCTCGCCCAGTGCCTTGGTTAGGATGTCAGCCACCATTTCGTCGGTGGTGCAATAGCTGAGCTTCACCTCACCACGCGCGACCCTCTCGCGCACGATGTGGTGGTGCACGTCGATGTGCTTGGAGCGCACTGACGTGCTTGGAGCGCACTGACGTGATGGGGTTGTTGCCGAGGCTGAGCGTGTTTATCCAAAATCACACACTGCGAAGCAACCGGTGATGGCTGCTTTGGCGGCCGTGACCAATTGCAAGTTGTCCGCCGCCACCAGCATGTCGTCAACGTGCACAAGCACATAAATTGAGCCGTCGGACCCGCGCTTCACGAATAGCGCGGGGTCGGACATAGACGGTCCATAGCCCAGCTTGCCCAACACCGCCGCCAGTTTCTCGTACCAGCAGCGTGGGGCTTGCTTGATGTCGTAGACGGACTTTGACATCCGCCACGTTTTGACGTCCATCTGATGGACCGTCATACCCCTGGCCGCTGCCACAGCCAGAAGTGCCCGCAGGGAGGTTGCACTGTTGCCTCCGCCGTTAGTACTGCTGTCAGGCACGCTAAAGTCAGCGCGATCTGTGCTACTCGACGCTTTACTAAGCAGCGGTAGTCCACCCAAATCTCCGCCGCCGCCGCTACTGTTGTCAGCCGCACTGATTGGGGCCAGCGGCGGGTGCAGCGGTTGCCGTTGACTGCAAGTGTTAGGGCGGAGAGCGGACGCTGGGTTGACTGGGGTCGATGCAACCACTGGAGGCGGCGGTGTGGCGGGCTGTGTAGAGCCGCCGACGGGTCGCCGCTGCCAGGACGGGCGGGGCCAGCGCCGAAGGAGGTGCCCGCCCGTTGAGACGCCAGGCCGCGGAGGTCGTCATCGAAGGTGACGTCGCTGCTAACAGTCACCTTACCGTCGACGAGGACGCGGTGGGCGGCCGTGCCGCGCTCCGGTCCAAGGTAGGTTCCCCCCTCTGCGCGGGGACCGAGCTTAACCTGCTGGCTGGTTGGGGCGCGGACGTATGCCAGGCAGCCGAAGGTGTGCAGGTGACTGACGTCGGGGGTGACGCCATGATAAGTTGCCCACGGCGTGGCCTCCCGGCCCTGAGAGGGGGAAACATTGCGCAGGAGGTTGGCGTATAGCACAGCTTCCGACCAAAAGCTGTCCGGGAGCGCGGCATCGTACAGCATAGCCCGCACCCGGTCGAGGAGCGTGCGATTGAGCCGCTCCGCTGCGCCGTTCTGCTCCGGAGTGTACGGCGCCGAGTGGGTATGCGCAGTGCCGCGTTGGCGTAGCCACTGTGCCAGCTGCTCGGCGACAAACTCGCCACCGTTATCACTATGAAGGGTGCGGACCCGTGCACCGTTCGGGTTGCGAGCCTCCAGCTGCGTCACCATGTCCTGCAGCGCTTCGCCCACTTGGTTCTTGCTAACCAGTGTGCGAACGGCAGACAGACCGGAGGCACCATCCAGCAGCGTTAGCAAGTAGCGAGCCCCTCCTCGGCCCGTGGTCGGCATGGGCCCGCACAGGTCAGAATGTACGACCTCCAGGACATGCTGAGGCCGGTTACCGCGGCTGACGTGGGCTGTAGCTGTAGTCTTCGCTGTGACACAGGCTTCGCAGACACCCTCTGCCGCCTGACGCAGCGCCGCGGGAGTGACCCGTGGTCCATGTACCAGCTGCTTGGTGATAAGCTGCTCCAACGCCCGGTAACCAAGGTGGCCGAACTGGCGGTGCAGGCGCTGCGCTGCTGCGAGTTCGGCGGCTGAGCACTCAAGGGCGCCCAGCTGCCCTTGGCCGTTGCTGGCGCCGTTCGACTGGTCTCCGCCGGTGTCACTGCTGTCGGCGCCGTTCGGCTGGTCCCCGCCGGCGTCACTGCTGCTGGCGCCGTTCGGCTGGTCCCCGCCGGCGCTGCTGCTGCTGGCGCCGTTCGGCTGGTCCCCGCCGGCGCTGTCTTCCACAGCGCCGAGCGCACTGACGGCGCGTTTGGTCGGCGCCAGCAGGTCCACGTCCATGACGTAATGCCCACGCTCACTCCACGCGGTGATAGACGAACCGCCATGCGGCAGACCTACTCGCGAAAACCGGCGGCCCGCCTTGTCCGTGCCGAACGTGACTGAGCAGCCGCGCGTCACGAGAAGGTCGACGGACATGAGCGTCAGTCCTGAGCTGGGGACATGGAGCACGTTGCGTAGCAAGACGGTTTCTCCATCGCGTGTCCGTAGGAGTAGCTGCCCTGTTCCCATGACGTCGGCTAGCTGATTGTTCCCCCACTTAATTTGCTTGGGCGAGCCGGCAGGAACGTAACTGTGCAACAGTGAGCGGTCACCAGTAAGGTGGTAAGGTGAACCAGAGTCTAGGACTACTGTTGAACTGTTGCCACTGCCACCGACGACCAGCACCGTGGCACGGTTCTGGCGTGAGCTTACACCGCCGCCGCCGCCGCCACTGCTTCCGCCAGCAGTGTCGCTGCCGCTGCGGCGGCCGTTGCCGCGTCTAAAACGGCCGCGTTCTCGCGTCCTGTCGCCCCCGCTGTTATTGCCGCCGCTGGTGCCTCCGCCGCCGCCATCACGATGGCGGTTGCCGCTGCCACTGCTGCCGGCGCCAGTACTGCGTGGCTGCTCAAACGCATTGCTGCGGTAGAGGCCTACGGACACGTCCGCCAGCTTAACGGGACACTCACGGACATAGTGCCCAGGCTGTCCACAGTAGCGGCAGGTGTCGTTGGCCCCCGCGGCGCCCGAGGCGCCGGCAGTACCGCGGACTCCACGGGCGGTGCGACCAGGGCCAACAGCTCCAACCAGGCCGGACTTGACTGCTTGGGCCTTCAGGTTGTTCTCCTTCTCCCGCAGCATGAACACGAGCTGCAGGGTAGTCAAGTTGGGCAAATACATCGCAAACTCGACAGTAATAGCGTACTGTGGAGGCAGACCGTGGAGAATTGCATGACGCATAGCAGCCTCATCCCACTGGCTGCCCGCCGAGATAATGTCGCTGCGGAGCTGCTCCGCCCGCTGAATGAAGTCAGCGGTCGTCTCGTCGTCGCCCATGCGCAGTTGCTTCTGCGGCTCCAGCAGGCTTAGCCGGGCCTGAGAGGCAGAACGGAACTGCAGCTGTAAGAGCTGCATGGCGGCGAGGGTCGTCTGACAGTTCCTGAGCAACTGCTTGACTGGCAGTTCGCAGGATAGACGCAGGTAGCCAAGCGCCTGGGCATCTTCCTCCAGAGCGTCTTGCGCATTGCGTCCCGGTGGCGACGGGTTGGTCATATAGATCCGCAGCTTGGATGTAGCAAGGAAATCACTGAAGTCTCCTAGCCACTGTGAGTAGTTAGACCCGTCCGCTAAGAGGACGGTCTTACACCCTTTTCCCATGTCGGTTGCCTAGCGAGCCTCCCTGCTCAAGCTAAAAGCAACTACAGATATTAACCGCCGGGAACCGTTACCCGGGGCTCATAACCTGTTGGTGAGACGCTATCTCACAGGGACCTAGCAGACACGACTAAGGAGACATTAGCCGTTACACGTATTCGGGAGATCCGCGACCTACCACCGAAAGCCCCTTTGCCTAGGCGTAAACGTGTGAATCTAAGGTACTGTTACCGATAAACAACAGAGACTTATAAAGGCTTGGAAAGCCTATCCCAAAGGACGAGAGCTATCAGTACGCTAGAACCTAACAGCCGTTTTGACGGGCCTCCCGAGACAGGTCCAAAGCTGTCACTCAGTCTAACATGCGACCTCAGACAGGCCACAGCTGTCACTCACGACAGCCTGACAAGTTACCCAAACAGGCCACAGGGCGACACGGCAACCCTTCGCATCAACAGTTGCGTGTATAATGAAGCCCCATAATGAAGCGGCACAGTACCTCGGGATGCACTACGGGACAGGCCAACGGTTTGCCGCCTGCACTAACCAGCTTCTTCTTGCGGCACGGGAACATGCCACTTTTGGCCTCACTTCTCTCTGTCGTGAAAAGAAACGTACCGTACCCAAGCTCAACTTGTCATTTTATAATGCGCTGGCCTTGCCTGTCCTTTCCTACGAAGTGCAAGTGTGGGGATCCGGGTTTTTTAATGTGAACTTCGAGAATGCCGAGTGACCCAGATCCATATGGTCCAGGAGCAGCGCGCGTTCATGTGGACGGTGGTAGGGGCCAGGAGCCTAACTGAGCTTCTGCTGTACTGTGAGCTGTCACAGAGGCCACTACAACTCAGGCATCAGGTTCTCATATCGCGGCTCAGATGTTAAAAACACACACGCACACACACACACACACACACACACACACACACGCAGTTGCCCACAGCGCCGCGCACTTCTATGGGCTCTGGATACCATCTACGCATCTTGTTGGAGAATCCTCCACGGTTTATTTACTGGAAAAGGCACTAGTATACGTCGCTCGACTACGGAGCTCGCATTCGTGCACCAACACATGTTGGCCCGCTCCCGTGTCGCGGTTAATCAACACACACACACACACACACACACACACACACACACACACACACACATACACACGCAGATCGTGCATCCACATGCAGAACCACATGGGGTTCAAACCCTAAGGCATGTTCGGGGAACACATCGGCACGGCATCATCATCATCATCATTGCCTCGCGTTTCCCCCGGGTCTTTTAGCCATAGCAGTCGAAACGCTGCCGTTCGAAACAAATCTTACCCACATGACGAAAAGCGCAAACCAAACAGCCGAGAGAGGTGCATGCGAGCGGTGCACCCGGCCCCCTCCCTCGACCGCTCCCTGGCCCCCGAAGGGTAGCGGACTCGGCGCCTCGTTATCACCTTACCGTGTCGCGGTTAATCAAAACACACGCACACACACACATACACACGCACACACACGCGCACACACAGGCACACACACACACACATCTGGCTCTTTGACTCCTGTGTCCCTCCGTTCCCTTCCCTCTCATCCTCCGCAACAGATCACTGACACCACCAAAGCGCTCTCGGCAATGCGCCGACATTTAACGACATCTATGACACCACCAGCACCACCTGCTTCCCACATCAAAATGGGACCTGCTGTTCCACCAACACTCCTCTCACGCTCCTCCATCCCCCTCACCCTTGCTACGACTCACACCCTCTCGCTCGCGCGCGCGCCAGACGCCGCGCGCATCTCCTTTCGCATACGCTTATCCCTCTGTCTTCCCCTCTCTCTTTTGCGACGACGGATCAACCTTTGAAAGATGCCAAGACGCAAGACGCGTCCTGACAACCCTAGGAAATAAACAAGCAGCACTTCAATGACCGACCGACCGTTAGCGCTAACGGTTAATGACTAGGACATGTCGATTTTGTGATTTTCACTATTTTAAAGGGACATGGCCCATGGGTCGTAAAGTCCAAAGTCAGCAAACCGGTTTAATACGGTTGTTAACGGTTGCCGATGCCAGTTAACGGTATTCGCGATACATAGCATGCATCCATTGACACTTGTCTCGCTCTCCCTCTCCTTCTCTCTCCCCTCTCCTCTCTCTCAAACAGCGACCCTTACCACGACCCTCGCAAAGCCAAGTCACAAACTCCTGCCAAGACAAATATTTGCCAGCGCCAAAATAATTTACAAGACACAATCCCGCTAGCTAGCTAGCTAGATATTCATGGCGGGTCCGAAGGACCCTCCTGCACGCGCCCGGAAAACACCTTCCCTCACAGCTGCGGGAGCCGACATCGCAGGACCGAGCCAAAGTACAAAACTGACACAATTGTACAAACACGTGCCATATCCGTATTATGCCGTATTCCGTACTCCGTACATGCTGCAGTACAACAAACGTCGAATATACATTCGGGAATGGCACACACGCAAGAGAGCGGTCCTCGCTTTTGCAACACGCGCGCACAATCATACCACTTGGGGTGACATGTACGTCATGTCGTACATGGCCTATTGCGGCAACGGAGGCGGCGCCTCTGTCGGTGTACCGCTAGATGCTTCTCCCCCCGGGACCTGGGGACCTTCCCTACCAATACCCGGCACGGCTGTAGCGGTCAAGATTGGTAGATCAGGATCAGGACAGGCACCCGATAGCTTAGCGGCACCCGCCACAGCGGCACCCTCCCGTTCCGCACCTGATCCAGTTCGGGAGACTGTTTGAGAGCGCTGCAGAGCGACGCCGCACGGGTCGTACACGTACGTGAGCATGAACCCCTGCACCGTACGTCATACAACCGCATGGGTTACATGGTTTGTGAGGCCGGGGGGAGGCGCAGAGAAGGATGACATGATGACGACCTGCATGAAGAACTGCGTTTCACACCCCAATACGCGAATGATGCTGCGCTTGGTATTCTTTGAGTGGGTGAGTGAGTGAGTGAGGGAATATGGCCCCCCCCCTCACTTCTCCGGTAAACAACTCTGTGAAGAGAACTGCGTGGTGGCGGATCCGTGGGCATGGTGATCAGTGCGAATAAGGTGCGAATAATACCAGGAAAGAACAATAACATCAATTCCCAACCGTCAACTGCCAACTCCCCAATCCGTACCTTGCCCTTGACGGGAATTCCCACCGTGGAAAGAAACCCGTCGGCCGCGGCGCCCAATAAGGCCCGCGTGGCCGCAGAAATGTGTACGGCACCAGGTACACCCTTGGACTCCATTCGGCCGGCAACGTTGACTGTGGCGAGAAGGGAAAGAGCGATACACAGACTAACGCACGAAGGGGGGAGAGGGGGAGGGCGAGGAAGGGGAGGAGGAGGGCCCGGCAACATGCACTGCCAACAGAAACCGAAAACTGAATTAAAGTAAAAGTTAATACTACTAAAAATTTAAGTAAAATCTTGCGAAGCTTGTGGAAAGGTAGGTTTTCACGTACGATGTGCGGACTTGCCTAGAAATACATCATCTGTCGCAGCAAGCATCGAGCTACATACGCGTGGAGCTACGCACGGCCCCCCCCCCGGGTGCTGCCCTGGCGGCCAGTGGTCGACCTGTAGCCCGTAGGCCTTGCTCTGTCGCGTCGGGGTCGTGCAGTGAATAGTCCCATATATTCCCAAACCAGCCCCAATAAAACCCCAATAAGAACCACGAAGACATTTCGCAACTGCTGCTGGCCGGTACTTCACTTGGAGAGAACGGAGACTGAAAAATAAACTATAAATATATAACCCCAATCTCACACACCTGTGTCGCCAAACAGACAAAAACGGGGCATCTTCCGCCCCACGATGCCGCTCATGACGGGGCCGCTGTGGATGCCTACTCACAGTCGTACAGGCCGTACTGGCCGGTACCGGGCATCATGTCGGCGGCGAATGCAAAGACCTTGTGCGCGTGCAGGGGATCCACGGCCTCTGTAACGGACCTGTGATGTACGGCGGTGGTTGTACGGCGTGGGTACGGCATATGGATTGGCACCGGCAGGAGTGATGTTTAAGAAGTTGCGTATTAAATTTTATCATCAGGGAGCTACAACAAGAGGGAAACAAAAGAACCTTCCTTTTGTTTCGTACCGGCCGTACCAGTCGTACCTGAATCCCTCGGCGTCCTCTTCTACAAGTCCGCCGCACACCATGTAGCAATCTGCGTTCGACGAAAGCGGAAAGAAGCAATTTAGGTCAGCTTCCAGATTAAGCAGCGTTTGCGGCAGTTTTCCAAAGACGAGAATATGAAAAAGATGGTTTGGTACAGGTATCAAAAGCTATGGAAAAAGGATCGAACAGGAGAGCGCCTATCGAACATGAAGATAGGATAAGAGCACCTGGTCTGGAATGTAACACAGTCACGCTGCGAGCCGCTTCCAACATGCTTCTCGGCCGCATAAAGCACGCTTGTCACGCTGGCGCTTAGGACTCTCCGCGCCGCCGTCGCTGCTGGCGCCGCTGCCGCTGCCGTACTAGCTACCAGGGGCGGCACAAACTTGGGACCCGACAACTGATCCGCGAGGGACGCATCCAAGCCGCGGGGGCTGCAGCACTGAAGGCCGTCAGCGCTGCCGTACGACCACCCGCCGCCGCCGCCATCGAAAGCAGTAGTAGGCCCCTGGCCTAGAAGGCCCTGAGACGCCGCTGACGCCGCAATCCGCATGGCGCGGTAGCTACCGTTCAGGGCGTACTCCGTCTGCGCCAGGCGGTTTGACCTGTGAATGAGTGTACGGCGGGAGTTGGCCCAGTACGACAGCTGAGCTGAAGAAGGGCTGTGGATCAGGCCCAAAGGACCAAACAGTCCTGCACTGCCGCCGCCGCCGCCGCCAGCTGCGCCGCTACCGACGGACGCCTAAGTGGATAGCTGCCTTGACGGCATCGTCAACGGAGAGCTGCCGTACAGCGACGTTCCAGCTTGGGCTGGGAATGTCTGGTCGGCGTTCCAGCTGGCACGGTGCGCCAGAAGGGTCGCCACGCTGACGGCGGCGGCGCTTCCGCTGCCGCAAACGCTGCCGCCGCAGCTTGCCTCCGCCTCCAGTACCGACGGCAGAGGACGACTAGAGCTCGCAACGCTGCGAAAGGTGGGTGCCGAGACGTTGCGCGGCAGCTTCATAACGGGTTTGCCGCGGCTGCCGCTGTTGTTGCAGCCGCCACCGCTACTGCCGCCGGCTGTGGCTGCAGTAGCTCGCGGCGGCGGCGGCCCGGTAATAGTGGCCACCACGTCAGGAGAGAGTGAACCGGCGGCGCTGGCGTTGCATTCGGCCGGCGGCGCCTGTGGCGATGGCAAGCTGGCGGACGGCAGATGCGATACCCAGCCGAATCCCCAGGAGCCCCCGCCGCCGCCGCCACCGCTGTCGCCGCTGCCACAGCCAGCGGCGGCCGCAGTAACGACAGCTGTGCTCCCCTCCCCCACCCCTCGTCCAGAGCCGACAGGTACAGCAACCGCCGCCGCCGAGGCGCACGTAGCTGTAGCCGCCGTCGCGCCGCCACCGACCCGCGAGCCCGTGCGGCTCCCGTGCCGCTGCAGCTGCTGTAGCAGCAAGCCCACGACGTCCGTATCGGCGGCAGCGCCGCCACCGACTCCACCGCTGCCACTGCCGCCGCACAAAAGCCCCTGGCTCCATGGCATGCTTTCGGGGACGACGGCAGCGGTGGCGTCGGCGGCCGCACTGAGGGCGCGTTGGCCGGCGCATGGTGACGTGGACGTGGCGGCGACGCTGGCGGCGTCCCGCAGGCCCCGGAGATCTAGGTGTGACGGCATGCAGACGAGACCGCTCCACGTCTTGCCGGCTCGTACGGCATCCCACAAACTGTCCAGCGCTGGCGGTTCGTACGCAAAGATCCGATGTAGCACGTGATCTGGATCCATCAGACCCAAACCAGGCGCCGCTGGCAGCCCGACGGCATTTCCCAAATAGGCAACAGACCTGAGGACGTGGAAGCGGAGGCGGCGCGGGTTTGACATGAACGTCGTTTGTGAAACACGCACACGCACACGAACGCCGTACGCACACACGCCACCCATTCGCACGGTATTTCCCCGAGCGTTTTCTACGACGGTCATCCCGCCCAGCACAACACTTCATGTCGCTCTCCAATCACGAGCTTTCCTTGTAAACTTGATGCTTCTCCACCAGCTGGTCAAAAGTGGTGAAGAGGTCGTTGAGGAACGCCATGACTCGGTGGGGCGGAACCTGACCACACATGCTGGTGAAGGAGGCGATGTCTGTGTACGGCACATAGAGAATTCGAACCATCATCACGTAAATTACACGTGCACATGGGGTAGGAAGAGATTACTGAAGACACAACTTTACGAGTATAACAAAATATTAAAAAATTCAAAAACTTCAAGCATCCATTATAATAAAAAGGTAAACAGCTCCTGGTGACAGTGTATTTTGTATATTATGTAAGCGAGGGACCGTGCGTCAGTTACGGTAAAGTACGGCAAACCGTTGTCGTCAGTTGAAACCGTTGTCGTAATACCCCGGGCGCTAAGTCGAACCACCGCCACACACAGTTCAAACACACCCCACCGGCAACCCACCTGCGAACAGCACCGTCACCTCCTCATGCGCTCACCTCGCCATGTACTGCTGTGCGCCGCTCAAGGCTCCGAAACCACCACACGAGGGCGTGGAGGGTGAGGTGACGCTGTGACTGTGGCTGTAGCTGGAGCCCAATGCTGATTGCGCGTTGGGGAGCTGTAGCGGGCGGACAGGTGGCGGCGGCGATGGGAGGGTGGTGGCGACGGGGGCCGCTGTGGCGGCCGCCTCCGTTGCGTCGCCGCAGAGGCCCGGCGGCGCTGGGGCGCATGCGGCGGCGGCGGCGGCGGCAGTAGCAGCAGCGGCGGCGGTGACGGCGCCGCAGCTGTCAAGGCCGCAAGGCTCTGCGATGTTATCACCGCTCGCATGAAGTTGATGACTGAAGCAGCCGAAGCTTGTACGATCGTCGCAACTGTCGTACACTCCATGGGCTGTGCAGGTGCTGTGGTTATACGACGCCAGGCCACAAGACGTGTGCTTATGAATCCTCTCACTGCCTCCATCCTCGCCCGTAAGAACAAAGTCCCCGATTCGTTTAAAAGCCTCAGTCCTTACCCCGAGAAGTTTGGTGTCGTGTAGTCCTCAAATGAAATGCTAGGTCCAAAAAGATTTTTACAGTTGTCACAACCCGAATCATGGAACTGCAAAAGGGAATCGGCTGAGCAGCGTCCTCAACGCTCCACCGCAACAAACACCGCACCTGGTTGCGCGACTTGATTAGGCGGCACATGTAGCAACTAACAAGATTCTTACTGGTAAGAGCAAAGTCAGAAGGGTCCCGATTGGACTCGCCGTGTGCTGGGACGTCAGCGACCCGTTCCATTTCTGGGCTCCGGGCCCGTTTCTACGTAGATGCTACTCCTAGTACCGTATTAAGCATATATATAGGCTGCACCACAACTCAGGCTGCCCGGAGAAAAATACACGGAGAACGGAGCTGCGCAGCGACGCTGCCGGTATCGTTGCTGTAAGGTTGGGCTGACTACAGTTTAAATTTAAACATATACCGTAGAGGCAAGGAGGTGCATAAATGAAGAACACCGTCACGAATTCAGCTATTGGAAGAGGTCCGAGGCGATTGTTGCAGTTGGGGGTTGACTGTCGTACCAGAAAACCTGCCGAGGTTGTCCCTCAGCCCGGGGAGTACATTGGATTTCCGGGTGCGTATTGTGCAGCACGTAGAAATTACTTTAATTGGTGGGTGGCGGATGCTTTGGTGTGTGGGCCCTTGGGGCTTCTCCTCGCGTCGAAAAGGCATGATCAAATTGCAATAGCCGATAGGTTCAGGTTCGCAGGGTGTCGGGGTTACGTTCTGCGCTTCCTAAGCCCAGGCTTACATGTGTTTGAATCGATGCCTGTAGGGCTGATGCGTGTAACACATGCAACTAAAACCGAAGCCAGAACTCAGAACCATGCCAAAACTCAAATGCCCGAAATTAGCTTCATATCAACAGTTAGATATTTTCATTCTAGACACGTATATTATTGCTTTATACGGCTCGGAGCTGGATAGCTCAGGCTTTTGTGGGTTTGACTGTAATGCACCTAGGTCGTTCAGGCGCCTTCGACGGTTGAAGTTGGAGTTGTCCGTCTCTTGTCTTCCCAGAATGCATGAGCTATGAAATGTTTTGATTGCCTTAAGGATCAGGCAATTGGATAGCAGCACCAGGAAGACTACATCGCAAAGTTTGTCCTCACAATTGCTTCTGTTTGCCCGCTTACAGGCAGAAACTGGAAGATCTGCGTGATGAATGCTGTGAGCAGGACGACAATTACATCTACCTTTCAGCGTGCGATGTTCCGTGTCTCGTCCGTGTCTCGTCCCATGTTAGGGCTCGGTGACATGGAGCGACGGGGAGATGACATGCTGGGCCTAGGCGTTCAAAGCAAACAGGTTAAGCAGGAACTGATGATTTCGAAAACCTTTAGTGTGGGCTTTGATGGGGTACGTAGGCGTTGCGTCCAGTGCCGTTGCGTGCTGTACTGCACTTCACAGTGCAGTTCGTCGTACCCTGTGCAGCGCCTGGTGTATTGTCCGGTGCCATGTTGGACGTTTCCTCGCTATCGTGTTCGGCTGGCGGCTGGCAGCAGAAGCGGCAGCAGCAGCGACAGTGATCGTTACAAGGCAAAGCAAACACCTGTAGGAATGCGTGAGCTATCATGGATAAGATTTTATGCATGTCTTTTCGCTCGTGAACCCAAACAAGACGGCCTCATGAACCACCTCATCGTACCTTGCTGACTATTCCTTCCCCTCCGCCCATCCTCCTGCCCCGTCCTCCCGCCTGCCTCTGGTGCGTCCTTATGGCTGCGCGGCGGCCGTATATCAACACCAATGCCGAGGGCGCAACGATTGGGCGCTACACGAGCTGCAGTCTTTGCATGAGCCCCTGGATTTCAAGATACCTCGCGCTTTGCGGTTGGTCGTACTGTTTAGGGTTTTCAGTTCCGCATTTTGTTGGGAGCGTGCAATCATGTCTGCCTGGCGGTCTGCTGCGACAGCAGCAGTAGCAGCAAAGCAGTAGCAAAGCAAACGATATCATCCCCTCCCGCCCCGCCCCACCTGTTCCCCGAACCGCGTACCCTCCTTTTGACCGGCGGCGCTTGGCGGTATCCACGGTGCAAGCACCCTCCAGATGATACATGCGGTAAGTCGGCGATATGGATCCGTGCCGTGTCGTGGCGTGTACTACATGTTTCTTGCCGCCGTGCCGATTGTGTTTTCCTGCGCCGCGTATCGCGTGATTATGCAGTCGTACTTGGCTGGCGGTTGGTGGCAGCAGCAGCAGCAGCAGCAACAGCAGGAGCAACAGTAGCAAAGCGCAGCGGAGCAGACCCCTTAAGGAAAGGTGTCCAGCCCTAAAACAAAGTCCGGATTAGCGTTGCTAGCCACCATCCAAGCATGATTGCTGTGTATCTCAGTATGTGCCTGTGTTTAATGACCTCGTTGTGGGAAACGCTGCCCGTCGCGGTAATGGACGCCGCGCTATCGCTCCACAACGACGCCTTCCGGCAACTGCTGCCACGGTACCGCGGATATGAATGCCACACGGTACGGTGCGGTTCCTTACGGTAACGTACGGTGCGGTACGGGTGCAAGGGTTTCAAATAAAACCTGCAGTAGCATGTCGTAAAACACAGCAGGATTCCGGAAGTGGTCTCCCTGGTAGTGGCCTGAGTTCTCTCTTGCTTCCCTGCGCGGGAGTGCACTGTCTGTCTGTCACCAGGGAGCAGTTTTTCCGCAGGAGGGCGGGTGGTGCATAGGAGGTGAGATAGAGAGGATAGGAACGGTTGAGAAGCGCCAAGGCCTCGCCGGTGTCCGTTTTTAGTAGTCCCTTAGGTGGAGCTGCCAAGAGCGCACCACTCGCCAGCCCCACCTCCGCGTCCGTTGTTCGTGTCGCTATTTGCGCGAAGCGGGACTTTGCAATGCAGGGCCCGACCACCGCATGCTCGCCTGATGCTCGTACGGTGGGTTTCTACCCGCTCAGGTTATGGGCTCGCGGACGGGTAAAGGAGGTAAGTGCGCTGTTTCTAGGAAATGGGACGTTCTCTGACGCGCTTGTGTTTTCCCTTTATCGTTCTTCCCTAGATGGCAGAGGCGCCTGGCTCCGCTGTCTTCTTCCCGAGGCTCGTGTTGGTGCTGCTGTGGCGGCGGCGGCACCCCGTCGTGGTGCTGAGGGGGGCTGAGCACTTCACTATTACGAGTGTCAGTATGTGCGTTGATTTGAGTTGAGGGATGTGTCCAGCAGATTACCAATCTGTTTCGGCTGTACGGGCGATTAACTGGTCGGTTGCTATCGGTTGTGGTGTCGTGACTCTTCCGTGTGCCGTAGTTTGTGGAGCATCATCCTATTGTGTTTTTCATGTCGCGGTACGGTACGAGGATTAGTGATAACTGCGCAGTGGGCTTTGGCCGGAGGCTGGCGGCACAGCAACAGCAGCAGCAGCACTGTGTCGTACCGTCGAGGTGTATTGCGCGCTTGATTTGCTATGAGCCGGCAATAGACACATCACACGCTGACCAGTGTTTTTTTTTTCATTTCTGCCGGTTAATTTTCCAGTCCGAACGGAGGAATAGGTTTTTAGTCGCGGGAATAAAGGTATTCCGAATCTGTAAGCCGCTGGGGGGGCCTCCGCCCCCCCCAGACCCCCCCCCATGAGTTACAGTTTAGTTCGTGCAAACGCCGGGTTTGGGGAATGTCGCAACACGCGCACACCAATCTCTCAAGCACTGATCGAATAGAGTTCGTTCACCATCGTTCGTCTTGCATCACGTTGAAAGATAACACTACACGACTTTCCAGGTTGCAGAAGTAATGATGCATAGCAGCAATGAACCGGAACCACCAAACGCAACCGGTTTCCTGGGCCATCGCGATTGTATCCATATGAGGAACATTGATGTTTGCCCCGCTCGCTGTTGACAACCGGAGTGGCGTCATTGTCGGCGGCTGGCTGCAGCATTGCGTCCACATTGCCTACGACCCCTACACCGTCTTCATTAACGTCGCTAATGGCTTCAGTGAAATTTAATATCTGCTTTAATGGCCTTCAATGCTTTGGGAGCTTCGGGTCCGAATGTTTTGCAGCGTTTGGTCCGGTCAGAAACAGTCCGATTCCTCGTTGACTTTCGGGCGTGAGCTTCCTAACAGTATCCATGGCATTAAAGTACTATGATATGGGTAACATGTATGTCTCCTGTAAGATTCTAGCGGGTTTGGCATGGACAGTCCATTTTGGCTGGAGGAATGAACTTGTACGGTTGGAACATTATTTATTCTTAACTTTCAGGACCACGAACATTTTTTTATTCCGAATTCGGAATATATTCCGCAAAAAAATAACGCTGACGCTGACTTGTCCACACACACACACACGCCCTCCCCGCTTGTTTCTCACTGTATGTCCGCATGAACCTGGTCCTGCAATCAACATGATGGTCCTGCTGCTGCTGCTGCTGCTACTGCCGGAGTTGAGTACCTTCAAGAGCTGCGATTACTGGCGGGTGCCTGAGGGAAATTTCTTGCGAATCTGTGTATGGCAAGGAGCAGAGGTGCGGTTAGGCCAGAGGTGAAGCCAGTGCGGCGGCGTTGGTCGTGGAACTGGTGGCGGTGGATGGCGCGATGGACATGGATAGGGTGTCTGTATTTTAGATTCGGCCCCGGGGACCTATTTCCATGTGGGTTCGAGCCCCACCGTGATCGAGGCTACAGCCGAGCTCGCGGCTAAAGCTTCACCTTGTCCACACCTCTCTATTTTCTCGTTTTTATCCAATAGATATGTCTAGCAGAAGATAAGGAGAAACTGCAGTAGCAGCAAAGTGCGGTTGTCCGATACGCGCTCGATGAGAAACGGCGCCAGTAAGCGCCACATCCAGGCCGCGTGCCGTTGGTGTGTAAGTATTTCAACAGTTCGTAGCGCCCGCGTGCGCTTTGGTCGTCAAGCCCTGCACCCGCGTCGGCTCCCTTGTTGTGTGCACTTCGGTATCTTACCGTTACATTGCCACCATTTATCTATGACGCGGCAATTGTCATTTTAGGAGAATTCGGACTGGAAAATTCACCGGCAAAGTTGAAAATAAACAGAGGAAGGCAGGATCTGCCAGGTAGCGGCTGCAGGGTGAAGATATGACCCCCCTGTCCCACACATCATACATACTCTTGTACTTGGATGTGTCGGACTGTCTGTCTTGCAGCCACCCTGTGGACCACTATCAGGCTACCGCAGCTCGGTCGGCATCATGAAGGCAGCTGCTGATTACATATTGTCACTTGGTGTTGGGATGACAGCACAGTGATGGAGCTGATCATGAACTTGTTGGAGCAAGGGATGGATGGCAACAAGTGATAGGGAACGGAAATGTGGCGGGAAGGGGCTAACGGGCGAGGGTGAACGGGAGGGATATAGGGTGATAGGGAGCTGGGCGGTGCACGATCTCGCTGCTCACAGCAGTGCTGGGTGACAATGATGGTGCATCGATGGATGACCTCGAAAGAAGAAGCTACGGATGGCTTAGCCCTGTCAAAGGAAAGCCCCCCATGATAGTTCCATGGCGCCCTTGTTCGGGCCGCAGTTCCTTTTGTAAGCAAACGTGACTTAAAGCACCTTAGATACTCAAGAAGAACTTCAAGAACCATAACGCTGTATCAATAGCTCTTGGCACTTCCGCCATGGGCAGATTACGTCAATCGCCCGCTATGCCACATAAGCAAAAATGAAGCAACGGCCTTCATGATAACTTGACCTGTTGTGTGCAAGGGCTTGCACTTAGGGATCTTGCTTCCGGGGGGGACGTAACCAGGTGCAGAGGAACGGAGGTGAACGTGATAATGCAGTGACATACAGCTATAATATAAAAGTTTAACAGGCTAACTGTCGACAAAGTGAGTTCGCCGAACTGCACCTTACCAACACACTTGGATTTGCAGCTGTTGCGCAGCTTTACCGGACGCCGTACAACTTAGCTGGCCTCTGACAAAAGGCACCTCCCATAGCACTTCCAGCTCCATTAGCAAATGTGCACAACGTCCGATATTTGATCACAGGCTTTCACCCAACGTTTGAGCCCTTCTTTTCGGCCTGTTCCAGCTCTGGTGCGTCCGTAAAAGCTGCTAGCTTCCTACATATGACCAGCAAATGAGGAAGCCTGAACAGCTGCGCGGCGCCCTGAGAAGCTGTTGTGGACCCTGCAAACGTTTGCAAGGTACTGTTCGTTGCAAAACCTTCATGCTGTAGCCGCCGCACTTCAGTTCCATTGCTCTAATTTATTACGCGGTTATATCAAGCATTTATTTATTGAACCCCTGCTGACGTTGCTTCAGGCACAGCGTCGCCGCTTCATGGACATGGACTTGCCTGACTCATCTGTGAGGGCAAGGTGCGACTTGCGGCAACTCATTTTTTGAGGTGAGATGCTTGATTCTCGAGCTTGTGTATGGATCTTTGAAACATAAGGGGCTTTGTCGACGGGCTTTCGACGGGCATGTGTTTGTGCAGCGCTCTGCTGCAAGAATATGGGCGTATGCGGCGTTTGAGCGTAATCCCGACAGTTGTGCTTTAGCTGTGTAAGGAGCCTACGAAGGCTGAAAGCTAGGCGGTCTGGCAGGAAAGTACACGTCGTTAGGCGAGACATGACCACTTCGTCCGATGTCCGTGACCTTCCTCGCGACAGAGACG
>NW_003307623.1:32693-46150 GCF_000143455.1 Volvox carteri f. nagariensis
TGAACTTGTTGGAGCAAGGGATGGATGGCAACAAGTGATAGGGAACGGAAATGTGGCGGGAAGGGGCTAACGGGCGAGGGTGAACGGGAGGGATATAGGGTGATAGGGAGCTGGGCGGTGCACGATCTCGCTGCTCACAGCAGTGCTGGGTGACAATGATGGTGCATCGATGGCTGACCTCGAAAGAAGAAGCTACGGATGGCTTAGCCCTGTCAAAGGAAAGCCCCCCATGATAGTTCCATGGCGCCCTTGTTCGGGCCGCAGTTCCTTTTGTAAGCAAACGTGACTTAAAGCACCTTAGATACTCAAGAAGAACTTCAAGAACCATAACGCTGTATCAATAGCTCTTGGCACTTCCGCCATGGGCAGATTACGTCAATCGCCCGCTATGCCACATAAGCAAAAATGAAGCAACGGCCTTCATGATAACTTGACCTGTTGTGTGCAAGGGCTTGCACTTAGGGATCTTGCTTCCGGGGGGGACGTAACCAGGTGCAGAGGAACGGAGGTGAACGTGATAATGCAGTGACATACAGCTATAATATAAAAGTTTAACAGGCTAACTGTCGACAAAGTGAGTTCGCCGAACTGCACCTTACCAACACACTTGGATTTGCAGCTGTTGCGCAGCTTTACCGGACGCCGTACAACTTAGCTGGCCTCTGACAAAAGGCACCTCCCATAGCACTTCCAGCTCCATTAGCAAATGTGCACAACGTCCGATATTTGATCACAGGCTTTCACCCAACGTTTGAGCCCTTCTTTTCGGCCTGTTCCAGCTCTGGTGCGTCCGTAAAAGCTGCTAGCTTCCTACATATGACCAGCAAATGAGGAAGCCTGAACAGCTGCGCGGCGCCCTGAGAAGCTGTTGTGGACCCTGCAAACGTTTGCAAGGTACTGTTCGTTGCAAAACCTTCATGCTGTAGCCGCCGCACTTCAGTTCCATTGCTCTAATTTATTACGCGGTTATATCAAGCATTTATTTATTGAACCCCTGCTGACGTTGCTTCAGGCACAGCGTCGCCGCTTCATGGACATGGACTTGCCTGACTCATCTGTGAGGGCAAGGTGCGACTTGCGGCAACTCATTTTTTGAGGTGAGATGCTTGATTCTCGAGCTTGTGTATGGATCTTTGAAACATAAGGGGCTTTGTCGACGGGCTTTCGACGGGCATGTGTTTGTGCAGCGCTCTGCTGCAAGAATATGGGCGTATGCGGCGTTTGAGCGTAATCCCGACAGTTGTGCTTTAGCTGTGTAAGGAGCCTACGAAGGCTGAAAGCTAGGCGGTCTGGCAGGAAAGTACACGTCGTTAGGCGAGACATGACCACTTCGTCCGATGTCCGTGACCTTCCTCGCGACAGAGACGACTGCTCATCGGAGTTGCCCAAGACCTTCCAGATCGACCGCATTCCACCTGGCAACGAGAATCTCTGCGTACACCACATTTCAACTCTCCAAGACCCCAGTGCGATGTTGCGTCGGCGTGAAGCAAGGGCCCCCATTGTCAACGCTTCTAATCAACGCAGTCAAGCTCACATCGTCTTCCGCTGCTGGTGAGTGACGCCGGATGCACGGTCGCCCGTACATGTCGTACGTTAGTTAGAACGCCCCTAGATTTCCGGCCGTGAGGCCGTTACACGTCGTATCAAGGTCGGCCATCGTTCTTGGATTCTATGGGTGAAGGCGCGTTGCAAATGGATAGACGAGTTGGTGACGGAGGGGGATTTCGGTATGAAATTGTTGTACCTTGGTAAGGTGCGGCGTGTTGGGAGTACGGCATGAAGGTCTTTCCCCGTATGTTCACTGCGTGGGTGCCACTTTGTGTCCGTTCGTGATGTAGTGATGTCGTACATACGTTCGGAGCAAAGTTTCTTGCTGTGGGTGTTTCGTGGCGTGGTGTTTTTCTCCTGTCGTGCCGGCAAGCAGCAACAGCGACAACGACAGCAAAAGCACAAAGGCAGCAAACTGCAAAGATAAGGTCAGCAAACTCAGATAGAAGCTGCAAAGCCGGCCGATGGTTATTGTTGCGGTGTTCAGTGGCTTGTATTTGTGCGCAATTGTATGTATGTATGTTTGTATGTAGGTGTTCAAATGTGGGTGAGAATGTGCTCTCGCGCGCGCGTGTGTGTGTGTGTGTGTGTGTGTGTGTGTGTGTGTGTGTGTGTGTGTGTGTGTGTGTGTGTGTGTGTGTGTGCACGCGCACGCATGTATACGTATGTGTGGGGATGCTACTGTTTTAATTGTGATGGAGAATTCGAAACTGCCCGCGATCCGCCTGTGTGCTTATTAGTATGTTTCTGCATTTTGTGCGCAGCTGCTCATGTTGTTTTGCCGTGCAAAGTCTGTGCTCGTTGCGTCCCCTGCTAGCTGATTAACAGCGTGTGTGTGTGTGTGTATTTCCCCGCCCACCTCCCGCCCGATCCCCCCGCCGGTCTGAGCGAGCCTGGGCGAGGACTTCCAACAGGACAACATGTATCGGCGCGACGAGCCGTCGCCACCGCCGTACATCGCCGTACATCGCCGTCATGTGTGAGAATGTAAGTACGAGAGGGGCCTCGTTTCACACGTCCCCATGCCGTCTTGCAACGCTTTGCCATAGCATGTCGGATTTGGGATGCCGGATTTGGATTGCCGACCACCAATCAATCTGCATCATCAATCCTTTGTTGTGGTATGCATGATGGCATGGCATGGTCGAGGGTCGTTTGGTTCCATGTCTTGAGTTTTGATAATATCTGTTGCGAATTCGGCCACTCCGAAACCGTTTCGTAGTGTGTATGTAACCCCGTCATCCCCGCCCGAATCCCCTGATCACTCGCTGCAACAACACCTGCCGGGTCTGGGCCGCCACCGTCATTTTCACCATCAGCATCACCGTCGACGTGGAAGACATGCCATTTTGATCGCCGTCGGCGTCTTGCCGTCGGCGTTTTGACGTCACGGGGTGTCGTACCACCGGTGAGTCTAAGCTATACTTAAATGCATGCCTTGTCTGTGCAGTGCAGTTCCTGGTTGACGTTGCCGTAAGTACGTCATTGTACAATTTTGCAGTGCGTCACGTCTTGTTTGTTAGTTTGTTGTAAAGCACTGTCTGTTGTGGGTTTTTGTTGTTGTGCCGCATGCGACGTCGGCGTCTCGCCATGGACGTCTCGCCATGGACGTCTCGCCGTGGACGTCTCACTGTCGGTGTCTTGCCGTTGGCATAATGTCGTGCATTTCCCTCCCCGGCCGCCGCTGCGGCTCTTCTCCTCTGGGCTTGCTGCCACCGCGACCTTTTTGCGGTGCATTTCCCTCCCCGGCCGCTGCTGCGGCTCTTCTCCTCTGGGCTTGCTGCCACCGCGACCTTTTTGCGGTGCATTTCCCTCCCCGGCCGCCGCTGCGGCTCTTCTCCTCTGGGCTTGCTGCCACCGCGACCTTTTTGCGGTGCATTTCCCTCCCCGGCCGCCGCTGCGGCTCTTCTCCTCTGGGCTTGCTGCCACCGCGACCTTTTTGCGGTGCATTTCCCTCCCCGGCCGCCGCTGCGGCTCTTCTCCTCTGGGCTTGCTGCCACCGCGACCTTTTTGCAGTGCATTTCCCTCCCCAGCC
Source organism: Volvox carteri f. nagariensis (assembly GCF_000143455.1). Taxonomy (NCBI): domain Eukaryota; kingdom Viridiplantae; phylum Chlorophyta; class Chlorophyceae; order Chlamydomonadales; family Volvocaceae; genus Volvox; species Volvox carteri. The sequence continues at coordinate 36,280 of NW_003307623.1, forward strand.
GCCGCTGAGGCTCTTCTCCTCTGGGCTTGCTGCCACCGCGACCTTTTTGCGGTGCATTTCCCTCCCCGGCCGCCGCTGCGGCTCTTCTCCTCTGGGCTTGCTGCCACCGCGACCTTTTTGCGGTGCATTTCCCTCCCCGGCCGCCGCTGCGGCTCTTCTCCCCTGGGCTTGCTGCCACCGCGACCTTTTTGCGGTGCATTTCCCTCCCCGGCCGCCGCTGCGGCTCTTCTCCCCTGGGCTTGCTGCCACCGCGACCTTTTTGCAGTGCATTTCCCTCCCCAGCCGCCGCTGCGGCTCTTCTCCTCTGGGCTTGCTGCCACCGCGACCTTTTTGCGGTGCATTTCCCTCCCCGGCCGCCGCTGCGGCTCTTCTCCTCTGGGCTTGCTGCCACCGCGACCTTTTTGCGGTGCATTTCCCTCCCCGGCCGCCGCTGCGGCTCTTCTCCTCTGGGCTTGCTGCCACCGCGACCTTTTTGCGGTGCATTTCCCTCCCCGGCCGCCGCTGCGGCTCTTCTCCTCTGGGCTTGCTGCCACCGCGACCTTTTTGCGGTGCATTTCCCTCCCCGGCCGCCGCTGCGGCTCTTCGTGCCCACCCACGCTACAGAATTTCTGCTTTCAAACTACCGTGCACAAAAGAAAGATGAAAAGGGAGACATCCTTGCTCAAACCACGACATTCGTTGCAAACGGAAGGACTAGTTCAAAGCAGGAAAATAAGGGAGTCCAAAGATATGGAGGATCGGGTCGAGAAATATGGTTGTCATGGTGGAAGTTGTCCGTTGGAGATATGTTTGGTTGGAAGAGGTTGGCAGATGTTGATCCAGTTGGTGGACAGTTGGTGGACAGTTGGTGGTGACCGGCCGGTTTTATTGTCGTGGCTGGGTTTTGTGGATGGTAGCTAGCGTTATCTAACCAGCCAGCAGCTGCAGCCAGTTATATTGCCTAAATGGGCTACGCTATGCAGCTATCAGCCAGCAGCCAACAACCAGCATCAGCGAGTGTGCGCGTGTCACGGCTGTTGCCGCGCGTGTACAGTCTGTCGTGTTTTCGTTTGTGGTGCCCACAGCCCTGGTTGTGCACAATTGATTTTCATTTGTTTGGGGATTACCTAATTAAGGGGAGGCTACACCTTATTTAATAATAGATGAATAAATAAAGCTGAACCATGATATCTATTTCCGCTTTATTTATTTACTTATTTATTTACTCTGTTTTAAATATCTTATTATAGATTAGTAATGCGCCTCAGCCTAATAAGCTAAGGCGTGCATTAGGGTGCCGGGGTTGTAGAGGTTATGGGTTTTCCCAGGCCTTTGCACCTCCTGTCACCGTATTTTTTCTTTTTTCATTATGTAGTCAGCAGCAGCAGCAGCAGCAGCAGCAGCCGGCAGATCAGCAAGCAGCTGCAGCAGTGGCCATGGCCCGGGCCCTTTATCGCCAGGGTTTGCGGCAGCTTCCCTGGTGCCAGGACCCGAATGCAGGGTCGACTGGCTGCCGGGACTCGGGGCGTACGAGTCGTCCGGCCTGCCGGCACCCGCACGCAGGGGCCGGCCGTACTTTTATAACGCCCGTCTCAGGTGGGTGGATGGGTGGGTGGGCGACGTGGGTGTGGGTGTGGTGCGTACTTCGTGATTTGGGTTCAACTAGTGGTCGTGGAAAAAGGCCGCAGGGCCGCAGCGCACGTGTCGCAACGAGGCCTTGTGACTTTTGGGCAAAATAATGACATTTGGTGTTTTACCCCCCTCCCCCCCGTGTATGCTGCCCCCTTACCTATCCCCTCTGGCCGTTTCCCCCTTTATCACGCACCTCCTCTTCAGGTGCGGCTGGGGCATCAACCTGTGCGCCCCAGTGGCACCGAGCGGGCGTTGCTGATGATGGGCCCGGCTGAGGTGGGTGCGGATGGGCTTGGGGTTTTGGTGCATGGGGTGTGCGTCGTGGGGACCAGCAGCGGTACCCTTGCTTGCAACTGTCACCTAATTATGTGTGTGTTAGTTGTGTCGTACTGCTAACCGTATTTTGGCTTCCCGCGCCCTTCCCCCGCCTTGTCCCTTTTCCTTCAGGTGCACTGCTGGGTGCAATTCCTCCGCACCTAGCTGCACCCAGCCGGGCGCCGCCGCTGCTGGCCAGTTGGCTGGCGGCGGCGGCGGCGGCGGCCGCGGCGGCATATAGCCGCAACTATCAACTGCTGTAAAGGCCATCGGCATCATGATCATGATCATCATCATCATCATCGTCATCACTATAATCATGGTCATCATCATCAGTTGCCGCCATTCTTGTTGGCTTGATAACTTGTTGGCTGCATGCAGCGCCAACTACGAGCAATGACCGAACGAATGGTGTCGTACAATAAACGCCATACCGGCCGTATAACGGTTAATAATTAAAAAATTTCAATAAGTGGCGAATACAGCAGTTCTGTAAACGATCGAGTGATCAACGTTAATAATGACCAACGGTTTCGGTTGGACGGTCAAATGGAATCAATGCAGCACGAGGACTTGCGCAACTGAACTTCCAGTAATGGGCCCATGCAAAATGATCTGGGAGGTACCTGCGCGGATGCTGTCGGGGCCTGGGGTGGCCGGGCGCAGTGCGGTTCGGGGTTTTGCCTAGCACAATGCGATTGGGGGGCATGGCCTGGCCTGATGTGATTGGGGGGGCATGGCCTGGCATGATGCGATTGGGGGGCATGGCCTGGCATGATGCGGTTCGGGGGCATGGCCTGGCATGATGCGGGTTTGGGGGACATGGCCTGGCATGATGCGGTTTGGGGGGCATGGCCTGGCATGATGCGGTTCGGGGTTTTGCCTAGCACAATGCGATTGGGGGACATGGCCTGGCATGATGCGGTTCGGGGGGCATGGCCTGGCATGATGCGATTGGGGGGCATGGCCTGGCATGATGCGGGTTTGGGGGACATGGTCTGGCATGATGCGATTTGGGGGGCATGGCCTGGCATGATGTGATTGGGGGACATGGCCTGGCATGATGCGATTGGGGAGCATGGCCTGGCATGATGCGGGTTTGGGGGACATGGTCTGGCATGATGCGATTTGGGGGGCATCGCCTGGCACAATGCGATTTGGGGGGCATCGCCTGGCACAACGCGATTTGGGGTGCATAGCCTGGCATGATGCGATTTGGGGGGCATCGCCTGGCACAATGCGATTTGGGGGGCATCGCCTGGCACAACGCGATTTGGGGTGCATGGCCTGGCATGATGCGGGTTTGGGGGACATGGCCTGGCATGATGCGGTTCGGGGGACATGGCCTGGCATGATGTAATTGGGGGGCATGGCCTGGCATGATGTGATTGGGGGGCATGGCCTGGCATGATGTGATTGGGGGGCATGGCCTGGCATGATGCGATTGGGGGGCATGGCCTGGCATGTTGCGGTTCGGGGGACATGGCCTGGCATGATGTGATTGGGGGGCATGGCCTGGCATGATGTGATTGGGGGGCATGGCCTGGCATGATGCGGGTTTGGGGGACATGGCCTGGCACAATTTGGTTTGTGGGCTTGCATGGACGGATGCTCTTGTGGGGTTTCGTGGCATAATGCCGTTCGGAGGTTGCATGGACGAATTCGATTTGGGACGTACGTGAGGTGCCTTGGCACGGTATCGTGCACGGTAAGTCTGGGCCGCAAGCTTGGGGGGTAAACTGCCGTTCACGCTCAAATGCAACCGTTAGTCGTTGGAATTGGCATATTTAACCGTTTCGTCTGTACTTATGCAGGGTCTCCACTTCCGCAGGCTTTCTGTTTGAAAGTTGCTCGAGTGCGCGGCCTCAGGTCTAACGAGGCTGCGACGTACGTGAGGCGCCTTAGCACGGTATCGTGCACGGTAAGTCCGGGCCGCAAGCTTGGGGGGTAAACTGCTGTTCGCGCTCAAATGCAACCGTTAGTCGTTGGAATTGGCATATTTAACCGTTTCGTCTGTACTTATGCAGGGTCTCCACTTCCGCAGGCTTTCTGTTTGAAAGTTGCTCGAGTGCGCGGCCTCAGGTCTAACGAGGCTGCGACGTACGTGAGGCGCCTTAGCACGGTATCGTGCACGGTAAGTCTGGGCCGCAAGCTTGGGGGGTAAACTGCTGTTCGCGCTCAAATGCAACCGTTAGTCGTTGGAATTGGCATATTTAACCGTTTCGTCTGTACTTATGCAGGGTCTCCACTTCCGCAGGCTTTCTGTTTGAAAGTTGCTCGAGTGCGCGGCCTCAGGTCTAACGAGGCTGCGACGTACGTGAGGCGCCTTAGCACGGTATCGTGCACGGTAAGTCCGGGCCGCAAGCTTGGGGGGTAAACTGCTGTTCGCGCTCAAATGCAACCGTTAGTCGTTGGAATTGGCATATTTAACCGTTTCGTCTGTACTTATGCAGGGTCTCCACTTCCGCAGGCTTTCTGTTTGAAAGTTGCTCGAGTGCGCGGCCTCAGGTCTAACGGGGCTGCGACGTACGTGAGGCGCCTTAGCACGGTATCGTGCACGGTAAGTCTGGGCCGTAAGCTTGGGGGGTAAACTGCTGTTCACGCTAAAAATGCAACCGTTAGTCGTTGGAATTGGCATGTTTAACCGTTTCATCTGTACTTGTGCAGGGTCTCCACTTCCGCAGGCTTTCTGTTTGAGGCATGGCCTGGCATGATGTGATTGGGGGGCATGGCCTGGCATGAGGTGATTGGGGGGCATGGCCTGGCATGATGTGATTGAGGGGCATGGCCTGGCATGATGTGATTGGGGGGCATGGCCTGGCATGATGTGATTGGGGTACATGGCCTGGCATGATGCGGTTCGGGGGACATGGCCTGGCATGATGTGATTGGGGGGCATCGCCTGGCACAACGCGATTTGGGGTGCATGGCCTGGCATGATGCGGGTTTGGGGGACATGGCCTGGCATGATGTGATTGGGGGGCATGGCCTGGCATGATGTGATTGGGGGGCATGGCCTGGCATGATGTGATTGGGGGGCATGGCCTGGCATGATGTGATTGGGGGGCATGGCCTGGCATGATGCGATTGGGGGGCATGGCCTGGCATGATGTGATTGGGGTACATGGCCTGGCATGATGCGATTGGGGGGCATGAACTGGCATGTTGCGGGATTGGGGGACATGGCCAGGCATGGTGCGGTTCGGGGGACATGGCCTGGCATGATGCGGTTCGGGGGGCTTTGCCTGGCATGATGCGATTGGGGGGCATGGCATGGCATGATGCGGTTTGGGGGACATGGCCTGGCATGATGTGATTAGGGTGCATGGCCTGGCATGATGCGGTTCAGGGGACATGGCCTGGCATGATGCGGTTCGGGGGACATGGCCTGGCATGATGCGGTTCGGGGGGTTTCGTTTGTTTGTGTGAGCAGACTTGCAGACTTTGTCATTAGTGCAACTCATGCATCAGGATGCTGCTGTTCTTGCTGCTCTAGTTGCCGAGCCTCGTCAATCTTGTAACACAAAGACGAACTTCTGCACTCATCCCTTCGACTCGCATACTTTGCACTTCCGAATTCGAGCAGCTTCAGTGTTTGACTGGTCCGCGCTTCACTTGGGATCCGTTTGTCCCCTCACTCTGATCAGCTATGTGCCCCAAATTTAGTTCGCTGTGCCGGACGTTATGTTGTCGTTCATCCGCCTCCTGCTCGTGCTCGAGAGTATCTGTTGCACTGCACTTGAACTGCAAGAGCATCGCACCGCATTCAACATCAGGTGGTTTTCGTACGTACCACGCTGTTCGATGTTGTTGTCGCGATAGGGAAGCGACGCTCTGCTGGGTTAACTGGTCCTGTCGAGTTCTGGTATGACCCTCCGGTGTCTGCTCCTGATGCTGACATCGCTCCCTCCTTCGCCTTTCTCCGTTTCTAAAGGTTTGTCTATGAGGTTTCGAGGTAAAGAGTGCCAGTCCGATGCCTCCTTTCTTATCGACACTGGGAACATGACTTTAGCCCTCTTAAGTTACGAGTACACACAAGTGCGGGGGTCCATAAATATAATCATGCGCAATCGCGCCCTTGAAACCCGAGGTCACGCTTGTACTTAACCCGTGTACTAGTGTACGCTGGGCATTCCACAAAGACATGCATTTGTCTTCAACCACCCCGCAGTCACAAAGCCTGCAGGTGCACGCTGTGCACCCACGGCAGTCAGGCCAGTTAATCTCTAACTAGATAGCGACGCAGGTACTTCCACTTTGGAAGGTGCATGGATTACCTAGGGTATCCGGGCACTCCCACCGGGCGTCGAGCCGCCTAGCGAACTCTTTTAAGTATGCTTCCCACTGGCAACCTAACGGTGGCGTAATGCGCTATGAGGTCGTCACCACGCAGCCCGGCTGGGGGTGCAGCTCCCAAACTCTTGAGGAAAGCTAGGACCTTGCTCGTCCAGCACTCAGCGACACCCCCCAGAGCCAGCTCAAGGTCGGCAATGAAGGCCTGGTGGCGCAGTGTCCCTGACCTCTTGACAACTGAGTTCCAGAACCTTAGCAAAATACATGCACTGCTCCTGCACCATAGGGTTCACCATTGCGATCTTCATATCAATAAAATCAGGTACCCAAACTTCGCCCCATACGAAAACACCGGCACAACGAGCGCGTTATAGAGGGACATGCACAGCTTAGCTTACGGGTACTAATTTTCTTATCTCGACACAGGGCACTGAGGCCAAACGTGGCCCGTTTTCCTGCTGCTAGTAGTTGTTTGGTGCAGGCTGAGAACTGTGTGCCTTGAGTTCCAGAACCTTAGCACAAGATTGGCCCCGATGAAGCCGCCGCCGCTACTTGTACGGCATAATGTCGTCCTCGAGGCTGTCTCAGATGGTGAGTGTACGGATCGCTGCGGGCCTGACGGAGCCGATGGGGTGAACGCTCCACCGCCGGAAGGAATGGAAAGGGCGGCAGCGGCGGCGGGAGTTGTCAGCAGCGGCGGGGGATGCGGCGTTGCCGTGCCGTGTTGGCGGCATTCCTTTGCTCCCCCGTCGCCCTCGCGACCCCCCTGGAAAGCCCACGGCCATGCTGACGGTCTCCGAGGTCGGGGGGACTCTGACGACGCCACCGTCGCCGCCGTCGCTGCCGACGGCGACGGGATCGGCGACGGGATCGGCGACGATGTCGTACTCACGGCGGCCATTGTGGCGCGAAATGGCAATTCCGGGTCCCCGTTTGAGGTGATGGAGATGTACGGCAGCGCCGCCGTACGAGTGATGTCAGCGGCGGATATGGGTGTTCACACGCCGGGGGAGTTATCGTGCTGCAAATGTACGGCTGGTGGCGCCGTTGCTGCTGCGTTGCTGGTGTCTGACCCAGCCCCGGCAGCAACCTGCGGTGTGAATGTTAGGATTTTAGGGTTTTAGGGCATTATGGTTTTAAGGGTTTAGGGTTAAGAGTGAGGAAAGAAACGTCCTGAAGGAGAATGAATTTTACTAAGGCTGTGCAAGATGAACTTCCGTAATCACGTCGTAATCAACGATTCTGCCATTACTGCCAACGATTCTCATCAACGATTCTGCCTACTATCACGTGGCCGTTACCCCTAACGGTTCTTACCACAACGGCCATGGACGAGCGCCTCCGGAAACACAAGGACCTAGGTTCGCCGAACGTAAACTCGGGTCTGGGTAACGCAGCCTCCGCGCCAGCAGCCGCAGCAGCAGCAGCTCGTCCCATGCGCCTATCTGCCGTACGGCCGACGGGAGCGCCGCTGTTTACCTCCAAGGTTTCGGCGTCGCCCTCGACGCCGGTGCCGGCGCCGCCACCATCGGGAGACGATCCCGTATGGGAAAACGCGGAATCCCACCCCGCTGGCGCTGTGCGTAAGGCCCACGACAGCGTCCTATTACCCAGAGTGCTACTGCCAACGCCAACACCGCCGTCGCTGCCGCCTGCACTGACACCTACTGCCGCTGCCAACAATGGCGCTTCTTGCACCACCTCCCCTGAGCCCCATCTCTCGACCGTACGGCACATAAACAGGGGCGCAGACATCGTACCCGCTGCCGGTGCTGGGAATCTGCGGTACGGCATCAGCATTCAGGGCTGTGACACCGTCTGTCGTTCGTCGCGATGTGATACTGTCGCCGCCACAGCCGCTTGCGTTTGCTGGGTGCTCAAGGCCTTCGACAAGCCCCCGGGGTGGAGCTTCAACCTGCGTCGTACCGGTGTGTATGGCAGCTGGTTCTTTGGTCTGGCTGCCGCCGCCATTACCGCGCCAGGCCCGATAGTGGCAGTGGTGGCAGCGGCGGCTCCGCGATGGCTGAGGGCCGCTGCGGCACCCGATTGCCGCCGCATCCGTCCCGTACATCGCCGCTCGCTGTAACGCCTTCCGCCGCAGCGTCTGTCGGCGGTGATAGCTCCCCCCGCCGCCGCCGCCGCCCGACAAGGCGGGCGGGTGTTGGGCCCTGGCGGCGCCGTGAGGACTTGGGTGGCTGTCACGCCAAAACATCTGGAGCGCACAAATTATCCATCCGCATTTCTTGTGTCTGTTAGCACGTCATATGGTGTGACATGGCAGCTTGGAAGCGACCTCACGGTTTGTGAGAAGGCGGAGAGGGTGGAGACGGCCGCACCCGACGGCGGCAGCTTGGACCCCTCCGCCGAGTCGCCACTGCCGCCAAGGACGATCATGCCGCTGGCGAAAGCCCCCTCGCTGAAGCTGCCCCCTCACTGAAGCTGCCGCCGCCGCCGCAGCCACCACCACCGCCGCCGCCGCTGCCGTAACTACCGAAATCTCCTCTGGGCCGCATGATGACGGCAACCGGGCTGACATTGATCCACGTGGGACGTACGGCGACGCAACGCCGTTGCCGCTGATGCGGCCCACGCTTCCCGCGATGACGGTTGACAACACGCGAGCGCATCTGCGCCCTAAGGGTCGCTGGTGCCGTCTGCGCGGGGCGGCTGCTGCGATCAGGTGCCGTACGAAGCCCCATGGCTGCCGCCATGGTGCCGTACTTCTCCCGGAACCGGGTCCACTCCTGCTGCTGTAGCTGCGACTGAGAATCGAATTGCGAAACGGACTGCGAGCAGCGTGATCGAATCTTGGCCTGTCGCAGCGCCGCTCTCAGCGCTGGTGACACCATCATCGTGTTATCGTCCGCGTGTGCTGTAAACCCCGCGATGCCCTCTGAGCCGCGGGCACCGCCGTCGCTGCCACAGTAGCGGCGACGGCGGCAGCGCTGACGTCATGGCTTGGTACTCCATTGCCGACCATCCCGAACCTGTGGCTTCAAAAAAGTACAAGTCATCGCAACCACCGCCGGCGGCGGTGGCGACGGCGGCGGTGCCGCCAGTAGCGGCGCCGCCGGCGGAGCTGTAGCTGACCTGTGCACTGCCGACGGAACCGGATTTTGGCGTGGACGAATCCGGTGTGTAACTGGGCTCCACGCCGCCGCCGCTGGCGTTTAGTGCCGCTGCCGCAGCGTGGTTGCGGATGCTGTTGCTGTTTTTGTTGTTTTTGTTTTTGTTTTTGTTTTTGATGGGGTGTTACACTGTGGGCGGCTCGCTCGATAAAGGACGAGCACCGGGGGCCCTGACCGGCCCGAAACACAGCGCAGGGACGGGCGCGCGGCTCTACGTCCGTCTGTTCCTCCGCGCGCGCCTCATTCCCTCACTCACGCCAACCGGGACACTCTCCCAGCCCCTGGCTAGGCAACACAGCGGTGCAGAGGACTGCGAACCGAACTATGCGAGAGCCGCACTGAAGGCGCTACTTTGCCTGGCCTGCCTAATCACGCGCTCTCGTCCCTCTTGACCACCAAAACAAGAACAAAAAGAAAACACCACCAGGGGCAGGGGCTCTACTCAGGGGGCTCCTCTACACACTCAAAAACCAGGGCCCCACGCAGCCAGAAAGGCAAGGGATACACGGAGGACCACGGGCCTG
>NW_003307623.1:62260-64327 GCF_000143455.1 Volvox carteri f. nagariensis
TGTGGCCGGGGTAACCTCCACCACCATTACCACGGCCGCAAACACCCCAGCCGCCATAGCAGCTACCAATCATGCAGCCAGCAACCCCGCCGTACCTGCACAGCCATTGCAGCGGTTGCAGGGGCCGCCTGTCCTGGCTGTGCAGGGACGGGTAATGGTGGTGGAGGTTACCCCGGCCACATTGGTGGTGGTGATGGCTGAAGCAGGCGGCACGGGTGGGGGTGTGATATACGGCTGCAGCTCCGGGTTGAGCCCCCTCCCCATGGGTGCTAGCTGGGGTCCTGCTCCCATGGCTGCCTCCATGCCCCACCTTGACCGCATCATGGCCGCTGCATACGAGGGCCCTCCCCCGTTTGAGGGGCCTGGTTGGCCGGGGGCAGCAACAGGCTGTGCAGTACGGCCCTGCCGCCGCATTTGCTGTAACTGCTGTGTCTGGCGCGCCAGCTCCTTCCTTGGTGGTGCTTTGCACGGCATAGTGAAGGGTCCCTCCTGATCGTTCCGTTTCAGTCTGGAGGCCCTCAGTATGCCGGACCTGGTTGCCACCCCCGCCCTGGCGAGTTCGTAGTGTTTTTCACCCGGTAGACCGGGGGTGTCCTGCGCCACCTTGACTCGCCAGGTGTCTGCCATCAGAGTGGGATTCAGCTCATGGATGTCTGATTCATCCCGCCGGAACCATGAAGTGGAGTAGCAGACGGCAAGGAAACCAGGGATGGCTCTGGGATCCAGGTTGTTGGGGATCCCCTTGATCTCCCAGTAGGGCCGTTCCGCCTTGTACAGGTTCATGATGGGTAGCTCCACTTCCACCGGGGGGCTACTGGGTAGGAGTTGGACTGGCCCCAGCTGGAGCCGTCCTCTCCGGACTGCTGGCGAGGTGGTAAGCATCGCCAGACCACCTTTCCGGATCAAGATGCTGATCTCTTGCACCTTCACGCCGCTGGGGAGTGCGCGTTGCGGGCATTTGCTGATTCGAGGCCCGAGCAGCCCCTCTGCCTCTACAGGCGGTATTATCGCCCGTATTTTGTTTACAATGGCCTTGCCCACTGGTCCATGTAGCTGGGCTTGTATGTCCGCGGGGTCGGAACCGGCCGGCCAATGGATTTCCATGGTAACCTGGTCCTGTTCCATATATAGTAGGGTTCCTTCTGGAATCGTGTCCATTATTATGTCGGTGTCCACATACTTTCGTTCCGCTTGGGCACGGCTTGGTTGTGGGCGAGCAGCTGGGGCTGTCGCCCGTCCATTTGAATGTTCCTTTGGCGCGGAGGTCCGCGCCTGCCCATTTTCTGCCATTCTGGCCTATATTAACTCAAGCATATTTTTCGTGAGTTCTCCGTTTTTGCCGCGGTCGGCGAGGTCAGCCATAGGAAGTTCGCGGTTGCGTTTTAGCGAATATTACATTTGCTTTGTTGTTGTTGTTGTTGTTGTTGTTGTTGATGGGGTGTTACACTGTGGGCGGCTCGCCCGATAAAGGACGAGCACCGGGGGCCCTGACCGGGCCGAAACACAGCGCAGGGATGGGCGCGCGGCTCTACGTCCGTCTGTTCCTCCGCGCGCGCCTCATTCCCTCACTCACGCCAACCGGGACACTCTCCCAGCCCCTGGCTAGGCAACACAGCGGCGCAGAAGACTGCGAACCGATCTATACAAGAACCGCACGAAAGGCGCCACTTCGCCTGGCCTGCCTAATCACGCGCTCTCGTCCCTCTTGACCGCCAAAACAAGGACAAGAAGAAAACACCACCGGGGGCAGGGGCTCTACTCGGGGGCCTCCTCTACACACTCAACAAAAACCAGGGCCCCACGCAGCCAGCAAGGCAAGGGATACACGGAGGACCACGGGCCTGAGACGACGCACCACAAAAGCCGAATACGGATGCACAGAGAAGACCAACACAAAGCGAGTACTCGCACACTGGTCCTTGAAGGCCAGCTGTTCAACTACCACGAGCAACGAACAACGAACACTTCCCGAGGGTGGCCACCACTACCTCGCCGGTCCACTCACAAACGAGGCGAAACTGGTCCGCACGTCAGTCTCCTCCTGGGGGTTGCGGGCTCTCGGATGCA
>NW_003307623.1:75370-77528 GCF_000143455.1 Volvox carteri f. nagariensis
GGCTTTTGGCCGTGATTTCACTGGTGCTGCGCACCGCATCCGTTCCTCCACGACCGCCAGGATGGGGTGCTGCGGCCCGACTCTGTCCCAGCCGTGTCTGGGGGTCTCCAGCATTGCGAACGAGCGCAGACGCGCCCAGAAGTCTGCCACCGCCCGGGCGCGTGCGCGGGCCAGTGGCGAGGCTCCTGTTGCGCCCGCTATTGCTGCTGCTGCCACCGCCTCGCCGCCTCCCGCCCCTGCTTCCTGCGTTGGCCCGTCATCCGCTGGGGCGTTTAGGGTGGGTCCTTCTTGCTGCATTGCACCTCCCGCCGGGGTGAAGAAATCTGTGATGGCCCGCTGGCGGGATCTCTGCTGCTGGGGCTGCCCCATCATCTGTCGCTGCTGCTGCTGCTGTCCCGCCGTTGCTGTCGCCCCCACTCGTCCCTGTCGCTGGGTTGCTGCTCGGAGGCAGCACCTGCCGACTTCCATGGCGGATAGCGCCGTTAGGGCGATCACATCCCAAGGGCCCTGCTCACACCCGGGTGGCGCTTGGGCAAGCCAGAGCTGCTGCCGGGTGGTGGTATCCCCTACTGTTGTCTGAGTGTGTGGCAGGTGCCTGACGATCTGCTCCCGTACGGCACGTGCGACTGGACATTCCCAGAAATGGTGCAGACGCGGTGGGCAGGGTCGGCCGGCGGCGCCCCCATAGGTCCCACACCCGCATGGCTCAGTGGGCACCCGGGCTAGGTGCGTGTTGCCAGGTAGGGGCACGCCATCCACGGCGAGATGCCACATGGTCTCCTTGTTCTCATTCTCCCAGCGCACCCCATGCCACAAACGTGCCAGGGTTGCCTGAAAGCGGCTAACCTCGGCAGAATTGTTAGGCTGGGCCTGGGCCTCGGGCGTGTTCAGGGCCTCATGCACGAAGTCGGTCATCAGGCGTATTCGCCGCTCGTCCACATGCCCGTTCTGTAGCTGTGTCGCTAGACTGACCGTTAGGCGGCGGAGCGGCACAGCGTCCGTCACCCCAGGGAGGCACCACCCCAGGTGCCCAATGATCATGGTCATCACTTGTGTGCAGTCTGGCCGTGTGGTTGCCGGTGCTGGCGGTTGCTGCTGGGGCCCCTCCTCCTCCACTTGTTGTTGCTGTCGCAGCCTGATCTCCACCACACATGCTGCCGCCAGCCAGGCCGGGCTGATGTCGCTGTGCAGGGCTCCAAGAGCTGCAAGGGCGGCATCCTTGTCCTGCAGCTGGGCGGGGCCTGTGGCTGGGTAGAGGTGCTCACGGGCCCACTCAAGCGCCAAAGGAACATTCAAATGGACGGGCGACAGCCCCAGCTGCTCGCCCACAACCAAGCCGTGCCCAAGCGGAACGAAAGTATGTGGACACCGACATAATAATGGACACGATTCCAGAAGGAACCCTACTATATATGGAACAGGACCAGGTTACCATGGAAATCCATTGGCCGGCCGGTTCCGACCCCGCGGACATACAAGCCCAGCTACATGGACCAGTGGGCAAGGCCATTGTAAACAAATACGGGCGATAATACCGCCTGTAGAGGCAGAGGGGCTGCTCGGGCCTCGAATCAGCAAATGCCCGCAACGCGCACTCCCCAGCGGCGTGAAGGTGCAAGAGATCAGCATCTTGATCCGGAAAGGTGGTCTGGCGATGCTTACCACCTCGCCAGCAGTCCGGAGAGGACGGCTCCAGCTGGGGCCAGTCCAACTCCTACCCAGTAGCCCCCCGGTGGAAGTGGAGCTACCCATCACGAACCTGTACAAGGCGGAACGGCCCTACTGGGAGATCAAGGGGATCCCCACCAACCTGGATCCCAGAGCCATCCCTGGTTTCCTTGCCGTCTGCTACTTCACTTCGTGGTTCCGGCGGGATGAATCAGACATCCATGAGCTGAATCCCACTCTGATGGCAGACACCTGGCGAGTCAAGGTGGCGCAGGACACCCCCGGTCTACCGGGTGAAAAACACTACGAACTCGCCAGGGCGGGGGTGGCAACCAGGTCCGGCATACTGAGGGCCTCCAGACTGAAACGGAACGATCAGGAGGGACCCTTCACTATGCCGTGCAAAGCACCACCAAGGAAGGAGCTGGCGCGCCAGACACAGCAGTTACAGCAAATGCGGCGGCAGGGCCGTACTGCACAGCCTGTAGCT
>NW_003307623.1:77666-78431 GCF_000143455.1 Volvox carteri f. nagariensis
CCTGACCGGCCGGAACCAGCAACACCTGTTCTCCACCTCCAAAACACTCTTCTCCACCGCTTTCCCACCTCCTCTCCACTCCCACAAGCCACCTACGTGTTCTCTACTCTGATGCCAGACAGCACAGAACCCATTCCCCTCACTCCGACAGGCCCCAATTCCCGGGGAGAGGGCAACCACACGAGTACACAAAACACACACAGCCCGGATCCTCAACTCCCCCTGCTAGACCACGCTCAGGGCGCTGCCCCCTCGCCCTGCCCTCCACCTGCCCAGGGCCTCCCGGCTCTCCTCGCTCCCTCACCTATCCCTACTCCTGGCTTCCTCACCCCCTCCCTCACTCTCCCTGCTCCCTTTCCAGTAAGACCTCGACCCGACTCTATCTCGGCTATTTAGGCCGTGATTTCCACTGGTGCTGCGCACCGCATCCGTTCCTCCACGACCGCCAGGATGGGGTGCTGCGGCCCGACTCTGTCCCAGCCGTGTCTGGGGGTCTCCAGCATTGCGAACGAGCGCAGACGCGCCCAGAAGTCTGCCACCGCCCGGGCGCGTGCGCGGGCCAGTGGCGAGGCTCCTGTTGCGCCCGCTATTGCTGCTGCTGCCACCGCCTCGCCGCCTCCCGCCCCTGCTTCCTGCGTTGGCCCGTCATCCGCTGGGGCGTTTAGGGTGGGTCCTTCTTGCTGCATTGCACCTCCCGCCGGGGTGAAGAAATCTGTGATGGCCCGCTGGCGGGATCTCTGCTGCTGGGGCTGCCCCATCATCTGT
>NW_003307623.1:78481-138917 GCF_000143455.1 Volvox carteri f. nagariensis
GGCGATGCTTACCACCTCGCCAGCAGTCCGGAGAGGACGGCTCCAGCTGGGGCCAGTCCAACTCCTACCCAGTAGCCCCCCGGTGGAAGTGGAGCTACCCATCACGAACCTGTACAAGGCGGAACGGCCCTACTGGGAGATCAAGGGGATCCCCACCAACCTGGATCCCAGAGCCATCCCTGGTTTCCTTGCCGTCTGCTACTTCACTTCGTGGTTCCGGCGGGATGAATCAGACATCCATGAGCTGAATCCCACTCTGATGGCAGACACCTGGCGAGTCAAGGTGGCGCAGGACACCCCCGGTCTACCGGGTGAAAAACACTACGAACTCGCCAGGGCGGGGGTGGCAACCAGGTCCGGCATACTGAGGGCCTCCAGACTGAAACGGAACGATCAGGAGGGACCCTTCACTATGCCGTGCAAAGCACCACCAAGGAAGGAGCTGGCGCGCCAGACACAGCAGTTACAGCAAATGCGGCGGCAGGGCCGTACTGCACAGCCTGTAGCTGCCGTGGGCCAACCAGGCCCCTCAAACGGGGGAGGGCCCTCGTATGCAGCGGCCGTGATGCGGCCAAGGTGGGGCATGGAGGCAGCCATGGGAGCAGGACCCCAGCTTGCACCCATGGGGAGGGGGCTCAACCCGGAGCTGCAGCCGTATATCACACCCCCACCCGTGCCGCCTGCTTCAGCCATCACCACCACCAATGTGGCCGGGGTAACCTCCACCACCATTACCACGGCCGCAAACACCCCAGCCGCCATAGCAGCTACCAATCATGCAGCCAGCAACCCCGCCGTACCTGCGCAGCCATTGCAGCGGTCCACTCACAAACGAGGCGAAACTGGTCCGCACGTCAGTCTCCTCCTGGGGATTGCGGGCTCTCGGATGCAGCCCAGCGCGAGACACAGCAAAAACACCTAAAGCCGCGGGGGGGATGACAAGCCAGCACGGCGCCCCCCAATAAAGCCCAGAAAAGGCACGGCTCGCAGACGCTGCCTGCTCCCGCTAACCACACCGAAATCCCTCCCCTCCTGACCCTGACCGGCCGGAACCAGCAACACCTGTTCTCCACCTCCAAAACACTCTTCTCCACCGCTTTCCCACCTCCTCTCCACTCCCACAAGCCACCTACGTGTTCTCTACTCTGATGCCAGACAGCACAGAACCCATTCCCCTCACTCCGACAGGCCCCAATTCCCGGGGAGAGGGCAACCACACGAGTACACAAAACACACACAGCCCGGATCCTCAACTCCCCCTGCTAGACCACGCTCAGGGCGCTGCCCCCTCGCCCTGCCCTCCACCTGCCCAGGGCCTCCCGGCTCTCCTCGCTCCCTCACCTATCCCTACTCCTGGCTTCCTCACCCCCTCCCTCACTCTCCCTGCTCCCTTTCCAGTAAGACCTCGACCCGACTCTATCTCGGCTATTTAGGCCGTGATTTCCACCGGTGCTGCGCACCGCATCCGTTCCTCCACGACCGCCAGGATGGGGTGCTGCGGCCCGACTCTGTCCCAGCCGTGTCTGGGGGTCTCCAGCATTGCGAACGAGCGCAGACGCGCCCAGAAGTCTGCCACCGCCCGGGCGCGTGCGCGGGCCAGTGGCGAGGCTCCTGTTGCGCCCGCTATTGCTGCTGCTGCCACCGCCTCGCCGCCTCCCGCCCCTGCTTCCTGCATTGGCCCGTCATCCGCTGGGGCGTTTAGGGTGGGTCCTTCTTGCTGCATTGCACCTCCCGCCGGGGTGAAGAAATCTGTGATGGCCCGCTGGCGGGATCTCTGCTGCTGGGGCTGCCCCATCATCTGTCGCTGCTGCTGCTGCTGTCCCGCCGTTGCTGTCGCCCCCACTCGTCCCTGTCGCCAGGTTGCTGCTCGGAGGCAGCACCTGCCGACTTCCATGGCGGATAGCGCCGTTAGGGCGATCACATCCCAAGGGCCCTGCTCACACCCGGGTGGCGCTTGGGCAAGCCAGAGCTGCTGCCGGGTGGTGGTATCCCCTACTGTTGTCTGAGTGTGTGGCAGGTGCCTGACGATCTGCTCCCGTACGGCACGTGCGACTGGACATCCCCAGAAATGGTGCAGACGCGGTGGGCAGGGTCGGCCGGCGGCGCCCCCATAGGTCCCACACCCGCATGGCTCAGTGGGCACCCGGGCTAGGTGCGTGTTGCCAGGTAGGGGCACGCCATCCACGGCGAGACGCCACATGGTCTCCTTGTTCTCATTCTCCCAGCGCACCCCATGCCACAAACGTGCCAGGGTTGCCTGAAAGCGGCTAACCTCGGCAGAATTGTCAGGCTGGGCCTGGGCCTCGGGCGTGTTCAGGGCCTCATGCACGAAGTCGGTCATCAGGCGTATTCGCCGCTCGTCCACATGCCCGTTCTGTAGCTGTGTTGCTAGACTGACCGTTAGGCGGCGGAGCGGCACAGCGTCCGTCGCCCCAGGGAGGCGCCACCCCAGGCGCCCGATGATCATAGCCATCACTTGTGCGCAGTCTGGCAGTGTCGCTGCTGGTGCTGGTGGCTGCTGCTGGGGCCCCTCCTCCTCCACTTGTTGTTGCTGTCGCAGCCTGATCTCCACCGCGTGTGCTGCCGCCAGCCAGGCCGGGCTGATGTCGCTGTGCAGGGCTCCAAGAGCTGCCAGGGCGGCATCCTTGTCCTGCAGCTGGGCGGGGTCTGTGGCTGGGTCGAGGTGCTCACGGGCCCACGAATGCCAGGCTGCTCCCTGGAGGGTGGTGGCTTGGCTAGTGTTTACCGCTTCCCACACCCGTACCAGGTCCCCCACCGTGCGTAGTTTCCTGCATGGTGTTAGTGCTGCGTGGTATGCTTCCAGGCCTGGTCGACGGCTGGGGCCCTCGGTGCTTGCAGCATTGGTCGCGTTGGGCAGCAGTGGGTTGCCCCACAGCGCCGCCGCCCAGCACCAATCACCGGGTTCCAGTGGGGTTCTGCCAATGTCCTCCAAAGGCGGCAAGTGACCCAGTGCCCCCACGATCCGGCTGATGTCTGCGGGAAGGTCGCTGCTGCCGAGCCACGGTCCCGTGGCCCGGGCGGTTGTCAGAGCTCAAGGCTGGAGTGCAGGGTGGGTTAGCTCCAGGTAGGCGGACAGCGTGCGTACCCAGGGGTGTAGGCCCCGGGCCTCACTGTTGGTTGCCGCTGCCACCTCCTCGTCTCCGCCTGCTCCCCCAGTTACTTCCCCTCCCGCACCCCTACCTTCACAACCTGCCGCCGGTAGTGCCTGTGCAATGAATCACACGGCCCAGACTGCGTGGCGAGCGTGGATGTGCTGTCGGAGCGGCAGCAGGCCGAAACCCCCGGTTGACGGATGGCCTACTAAAAGGCTGCTGGGTACACCCGTGAGACGCTGGCCTGGGTCTTCTGGGCCCTGTTGTCGGTCGACCAGGCGGGCCGTCAGCCGCTTGATGTGGTCCAGAGTGCTGTCTGGAGGGGGTCCGCCATGTTCCATGTGCCAGGTGACCGTCTGCAGGCCGTAGGCGGACGTGGCGGTGGCCCTGCCGAAGGCTGACAGTGGGAAGCGGGCGAGCCGCTGCATCCGCTTGTAGGCGCCTGCCAGCATCTTGGGCCATTCGGGTTGCGGGGGTGTGGGCCGGTTGTCTACCGGCAAGTTCAGGGCTGTGGCGGTGGTGACCACTTTGAGTCCACCAATTGTCTCCTGCTGCGGCTGTTGGTGTAGTGGCTGCTGCAGCTGCTGCCTACCCGCCGGTTGTGGCTGCTGCTGTTGTTGCTGGTTCTCAGCACCCACCCTCAACAGCTCCACCTTTTCTACATTGAGGCGCTGGCCTGATGCCCTTGCGAAGGTCTCCATGGCTTCTAGGAACGACAGTACTGACTCCTCGCCCTCCAGCGCCACTTCAGTGTCGTCCGCGAACTGGCAGGCTGTGACCCGGTCCTGGTCGTTCGGCCGTAGTTTGACCCCCACATCTCGGCTCCGGAGCCAGCAGAGCAGGGCCTGGGCGATGAAGAGGTACAGCAGAGGCGCGAGGGGGCACCCCTGTCGCACGCCTGCCTCCATCCCAACCAGCCTTGATTTAAAGCCATTGACCATGGCTCGTGCCTGCGTGTTGCTGAGCAGCAGCCGAACCCAGCTGCATAGCTGCGGCCCGCCCCCATCGCCTCCATTGCAGCTAGCAAGAAGTCTCGGTCTACCGTGTCATATGCCTTCGTGAAGTCCAGGAACGCCAGGAGGCCCCGGCGGTTCTGCTTGCAGAGGAGGTGGGATAGGTGGTGCAGGAACATCACACTGGCCCCGATGAGCCGTTTGGGGAGGAAGGCCGACTGCTCGGGGGTGATGATGTGCCCCAGGGCCGGCCCCAGGCGGTTGGCCAGTACCTTGGCGAGCAGGCAGTAGTCGGTGCATAGTAGCGTGATAGGGGGTAAGTTACCGGGTAGCTTGGGGTCACCCTTCTTGTAGAGCACCGTGATAATGCCCTCAAGGAACCCGGTCGGCACCTGCCCCGTTGCGCCTATGGCAGTGAAGAGGCCCGCCATGGTGTTGCCAATGGAATTTGCAGTATAGGTCGGCTGGGATGCCGTCCCATCCAGGTGCCTTGCCGGGCTGGCTCTTGACCAGTGCGACCCGTAGCTCCGCTGCTGTGATGGTTTTGGAGCCAAGCTGTTCATCTGCGTTTGCAGGGAGGCTGATGTTGGCCGCAGACAGCTGGGCTAGTACCTCCTGTCAGGCACTGGGGCTGATGAAGTCAGGAGCTCGGCTGATCTCAGCCCAGTAGTCTGCCACGACCTGCGGCAGTTGTGCTGGGTTGGTCACTAGGCGGCCGCTGTGCGCCTGGAGTGCGACTGGGGCAGGCTGCTGCTTGGCCGCCTGGGCTTTAAGGAAGGCTGTCAGGGCAGGGCCGGTCCGTTCCCCTGCCCGGAGCCAGTGTGCTTCCTTGGCCGCCATGCTGCCATCCTCCTGGTGCACCCTAGCCAGTGCTGCTTGTGCATCCGCTAGCTGCTGCAGTGGCTGGGGTGCTGTGGGCGCCGCATTGACTGCTTGCTGAGCCCGCTGGACCGCAGCAATTGCTTCCCGGGCACGGGTGCCAGGCCGTTGTCGGTGTTGTTGTGCAGCCTTGTTGAGTCGATGGGCCAGGGTGGCAAGGCGGCGCTTGAAGCCTGGCCACCAGGCGATCAGGCCTGCTGGGTTGTCTTCGGCAGATGGTGCCTCCATGCATTGGCTGCGGATCCACGTGTCCATGCTGGACGAAAGGTCCTCGTGTACCATGAAGGCAAGGCGGACTCGGCGGACCCCTGGGCCCCGCTCCTCACTCCGGCACGGCAGTAGGTGCAGTGTCGCAATCCTGTGGTCGGACGGTGTGTGGAAGGTGACGGACGTGTGGCAGACATAGGTCAGCTTGGGCTGGTTGATGTATATGCGGTCGATACGGGAAACCCCTGGGGTGGGTGCGGGGAATAGGTGGGTGAAGTCTCGGCGCGTGGGATGGAAGTGGTGGTGGGTGTCGACCATGGTGGGGCCCACCTGTCTCCTCATGTCGGCTATGGGTCCGTCTCCCCGTTGGCCCTCTGGGCCCGCTGAGGAATCCAGTTCCGGGTTCTCTACAAAGTTGAAGTCGCCCGCCCAGATGAGAGTTGTATCGCTGTCTGGAGCGGCAGCTTTCATTGAAGTGGCAACCAGGACATTGCTGAACAGAAGGCGTCGTGCGTCTGCTGCCACTGTTGAGGAGCCCGTGGGGAGGTAGACATTGCAGATGGCGGTGGCCTCCCCAACGGAGCACACACTCTGTGAACCGGCCCTGCATGCATGTATGCTTGATGGGTTGTGTTCGGTGGCGGCTCCAGGGCTGCTGCAAGGCCCTGCCGGACGAGGATGAGTACCCCCGCTGTGTGTGTCGAGCCAGACCACGAGTGTGCCGCCACCCGCCAGCCTTGGCTATGTACCCGCATCACGGCTTGGCGCAAGTCCCGCTCAAAAAGGCACTGGTGCTGGATGTTGGTGTGATGTGTCTCCTGCAAGCATACCACGTCCAGGCGCATTTCTGCCCACTGCCGAACTGCTGCCTGCAGGCGGTTTCCATGTGTCGCCAGCAGTCCGTGCATGTTGTGTGTGGCGATCCGGAGTGGATGGCCCTGCACAGCATTTTGCTGCTGACTTCTCCTGGTCCCCCTGCTTGGCATTTAGTCGGAGTGTTCCGCCTCCATGGCGGTAGGGATGTATTCCTCCTCCTCCTCATCCCCCTGTGTTGATGCTGGGCTGTGGGTGCTCAGGTGTTGCTGGCATTGCACGGCGGCTGCTTGCTGGGCGCGGGGTTCGCTGGGGGACGGGTCTCCAGCTGTCAGTTGCAGTTGCAGGCTTGGGACCTGTGTGCTGTCGGAGGGCTGGGCCTGGCTGCCAGTTTGCAGCTATGCAGTTAACTTCTCTCCGGCTTCCTCTGCTGCCCTCTGTGCCCTCCGTATCTCCACATTTCTCTTTCGGGCCTCCAAGGCCTTGCGGGTCTGGGCTTTGTTTTTGCTCGGCCCGCTCTTCCGCAGTTAGGTGCTCCAGCCGCTGCCGCTTCCTCCTTGGGCCCTCAGAGGGTGTAGGGTCCTGGTTCGTCTCAGGGCACATCCGCTGCCTAGCTTTGCCCCCGGTTGCCCGTTGCCTGCCACCTGGCTCCTTCGTACCTGCTGTGAACAGGAAGGTGGGGACTGTATTGGCTATGGCTGCTGGTGGCTCTTGCTCCCGTGGTGCTGCCAGTGTGGTGTCATGCTCCCTGTGGGTTGTGGTTTCCTCTTCCACCACCGTGGGGCCGGCCTGTGCCCCTAACCCTTGTAGAGCTGCTGTCGCCGCCGTGGGGCCTGGCTGTTGCAGGGCCACTGGTGGCGGCTGCAGCGGCAAGGGTGGTGGTGGGGGCGGGGCCTGCAGCTGGGCCGGGGCCTGCAGCTGGGCCGGGGCCTGCAGCTGGGCCGGGGCCTGCAGCTGGGCCGGGGCCTGCAGCTGGGGCGGGGCCTGCAGCTGGGGCGGGGCCTGCAGCTGGGGCGGGGCCTGCAGCTGGGGCGGGGCCTGCAGCTGGGGCGGGGCCTGCAGCTGGGGCGGGGCCTGCTGGGGTCCCACCATTGCAGCAGTTGCAGGGGCCGCCTGTCCTGGCTGCGCAGGGACGGCGGGGTTGCTGGCTGCATGATTGGTAGCTGCTATGGCGGCTGGGGTGTTTGCAGCCGTGGTAATGGTGGTGGAGGTTACCCCGGCCACATTGGTGGTGGTGATGGCAGATGCAGGCGGCACGGGTGGGGGTGTGACATACGGCTGCAGCTCCGGGTTGAGCCCCCTCCCCATGGGTGCAAGCTGGGGTCCTGCTCCCGTGGCTGCCTCCATGCCCCACCTTGACCGCATCACGGCCGCTGCATACGAGGGCCCTCCCCCGTTTGAGGGGCCTGGTTGGCCGGGGGCAGCAACAGGCTGTGCAGTACGGCCCTGCCGCCGCATTTGCTGTAACTGCTGTGTCTGGCGCGCCAGCTCCTTCCTTGGTGGTGCTTTGCACGGCATAGTGAAGGGTCCCTCCTGATCGTTCCGTTTCAGTCTGGAGGCCCTCAGTATGCCGGACCTGGTTGCCACCCCCGCCCTGGCGAGTTCGTAGTGTTTTTCACCCGGTAGACCGGGGGTGTCCTGCGCCACCTTGACTCGCCAGGTGTCTGCCATCAGAGTGGGATTCAGCTCATGGATGTCTGATTCATCCCGCCGGAACCACGAAGTGGAGTAGCAGACGGCAAGGAAACCAGGGATGGCTCTGGGATCCAGGTTGGTGGGGATCCCCTTGATCTCCCAGTAGATGAAGCAACGGCCTTCATGATAACTTGATATGTTGTTTGCAAGGGCTTGCACTTAGGGACCTTGCTTCCGGAAACGTAACCAGGGGCAGCGGAACGGGTGTTGGACGTGATAATGCAGTAACACGCAGTTATAATATAAAAATGGAGAAGGATAACTGTCGACAACGTCAGTTCGCCGATCTGCACCTTACCAACAACACCTGGATTTGCAGCTGTTGCGTCACTTTAACGGACGCCGTACATCCTAGCTGGGCCGCAAGCAGAGTCGGCAAATCCGATTTGCCAAATCGGCTTCTATGGTGGTGGTCATACTTTCGGTCAGTAAACGTAAAGCATTTTTGGCGCCTTCTGGCACCGAAAAAGGGCAGCATTATATGCGCTGCTCGTTCCGTACACATTGCAGGCCGGTCGTTTAAGGGCTCTGCAGGATAGCCACATGGAACAAATCCCTGATATAATATTGAAAATTGACCAACTCAAGTGGCAGCTGCAAGTACAGACGCTAAAATTGTGGTAATTCATCAATGATAACTGTCGCCGAGTGGTCGTGGCAGTTTTTTTACAAAGTCAAACACAGAGTTCAAGTCCAGCGCGCGGCCCTACATGCCGCAGTAGAGGCCGCAAGCAACGTCTTCTGGTCAAATGTTCGTCATTAGGGACCCGCAGCCGGGGCCTTAAGCGGAATTTTGGCTGCGGGTACTGTGGGGGCAAACTGCTGTCTTGCCTCCTTAAAATCATCGTGCATGTAATCGACTGATTATCTTACGTGCTTGAGGCCTTTAAGAGTAAGGTCCGAGCCCTTCTCTTAAGACAATCTCCGCCACCCAGGATTTCATCCATGTCGTCCTCATGCTCTTCCGTACGCCGTCCAATCTTTCACTTTGAAACGGCCTTGATATGTCTACTTTGCAGGTAGGGCGCAGGGCGGCATGGTTCAGCGATTGCTAGTAACGGCAAACTGTCACGACGGTTGTTGTCTTTTGGGAACCTTCATGGAATTGCACTTGCTATACTTATAAACATGTCAGCAAAACGCACCGGCACAATTCATGCCAACTAACGGACTTTAAGATCTAAGACATCGAACTGGAGGCCACAAGAGAGCTTGAAAAATTAAAGGAATTACACAAGAATATCCTAGGTATCAGGTTTCAAGGATATCGAGGCAACCTGACAGAATTTACTGCGCTCTGGAATGGAAATTGAAGGTAAGACCACGTCGCTTCAGCCGAACGACCGTGCATTTGAAGCTTAAAAACGATCAGGTGATGGTTCAAGGAATGATCCATTGATGGTTGCGCTGCGCTTGAAGCCTGTTCAAATGCTACTGCCATGGCGACACCAACCATGTACACAACATGGAACCCGCACATCCAGTGGTGCTAAGGCAGCTGAGATGCCACAAACTGTCAGCAAGCTACAAGCTCTAATAGGCGCAAGCGAGCAAATGCCCGTCCAAATTAATCGGCTAGCATAACTGCTGTTTTGTCTGCAACCTGGTCGGGCACATCGCCGCAGGTGCCCAGCCTTCAAGTAAGAAGATTCAAGATGTCAGCGCTGAGGCGCAGCACCTGGCAGCTTTGTTACTTCCGTACAATTACTACCAGAGCGGCGTCGCGCGCGCCCGGCAGGAGGAGTTCATCCTTCGGGGTCGGCAAGCCAGGGAGCTCGCGGCGCTGGGTCTGCCACCCGTTTACGAACACGCCAAGGGTAACAAACGCCGTGGTGTGACGTGATGTGATGTGATTCGAAACCCAAAAGCGCTTCAATACCCAAATCGTCCGCACACCTCAGTACCTGCGGGTCCAGATATAATGTTCCGAACATTCATCACCACCAAAAGAACCCAAATGACGGTCCTTCCTCTGACCTGGCGGCGCTCGGGTCCTCCACTGTCCTGCCCTCAACCTGCTACTGCTGCTACCGCTGCTCAAGGACTCTTGGTGGGCATACAAGTGTCGACGCAACCAGAGGGAGCACCAACACCAGCAGCAGTATCAGCAGCAGCAGGGGGCACTACAGACAGCAACAACAACAAGAGCAAGAGCAAGAATGCGGCTGGCGGCGGCTGGAGGCGGCTGCGCACCCAGGCACACAACCCGGCGCACAACCCGGTCATGTCACGCAATATCCGGGTCAAGGCTCAGCTGGCGGCGGCCGCTGCCCGGGGGCGAGCACAAGCCGCGGCAAAGCCCAAATCCTCAAGGAATGGAGCCCCCTTCCGTAACGGCGGTGATGGTGGTGGTGCCGGTGATGTTGCGGGCCCGTGTGTGTTTCGGTGTGTCTCTGAATCTGTTGCTGTTGTTCAGGGGCGGCTCCATCAGTGCCAGTACCCCTTCCCCACCACCACCACCATGGGTGGATAGGATGTCGGGAAGTGGGTACTTTCCGTACCCCGTACACCTTCACCCCGCACCAGAGCCAATTTATGTAAGTTTTCCACCTCTCCTCCCCACCCTCCCCTCCACCACACTCCCGCGACCACCCACTCTTCCCCCCATCTCTCCACTGATCCAACTGCCACTGCAATGTTGGCGACCCCCCCACACACACAGGGTAGTACGGCACCTCGCTGCTCTGGACGAGGCCAGTCGCACCATCGCCAAGCTGCGAGTGGTGGTGAGCGGCCAGGAGCCTCGGAGGCTGGGGTGGGTGAGGCGGCTGTGGCGGTGTGGTGGGGGGGAGGAAGGGAAAACCACCCGGAAAGATGCATCGGCTGCTGGGAGGAAAGGGGCTTAAAAAGTGATGGAGCGGCAGCGGGGAAGTGATGGGGCTGCACTGCACTGCAGTGCAGTGCATGGGGCTTCGGCACTGTTCTGAGAACTGAGAGCTGTTTTCCCACCCGACCCGAACCCGCCAATTGCAACAAACACAATTGCTTCATCCAAGACCGAAGAATTAAATGAAATTCAATGAAACAGTTTTTACCGTTTTAACAACCAGCAAATAGAACCATTCAGTTCCGACCCAGTTCATGAAAGTCAGGAAGCCGGACCCCGATTCCCTCCCCTCCCCTCTCCGCCAAATTGCCATTGTCCAGGTCAGCGCCCTTGTCCAAGCCGCACTACCCACGACGGCAACGCGGCGGCGTGCCTCTCAATGAAACCGAGGGGGGAGACCTGTGGCCCGGAAAAGTGGCGTGAGTTGGCGGCGGGGAGTTGGTGGCGGGGAAGAGGGAGATGAATTAGCCGGTTATGACATCTGAAACACCTTGACCTGTGTGCGCACGACAGTCACCGTACGATAGCAGTGCACTGCGGTACGACAGCAAACGTGAAATTTTGCCGTATCGTTACTGCAACAACTGGCGGTATTCCCGCAGGCGGCGTGCTGCAGAGCTGGCGGAGGAGGGGGCGGCGGAGGGGGAAGGGGGGGCGGCAATGCGGCGGTTGCACGACCCGTCAGCGGAGGCGGCGGCCATACGGCGTCGAATCCAGATCGAAGAGATCGCTGAGGTTATTGTAGCGGCGCCTCAGGTACTTGGACTTTTACGTACGGATGTACGGATGTACGGGTTGGGAAGCGCAGGTCTCCGGGCCGGGGAACGGAGCTGGGGGGGGAGTGCTGCAAGGGGATGAGTACTGCCGCAGAGTTCTGCCGCTCCGGTTTGTACGTACGTACGTACGCGCTGACGCCCGCCGTGGCCCCCTATTGTATGCCGTACTGAACCTCGTACCGCTTGTAGTTGGGCATCCATGAGCTAGGAGCCTACTTGCCGCACGAGCTGCAGACCGCGGATGGCCCTGACACAGCGGCGGCGGCGGCGGTGGCGGCGGTTCAGTGGCAAGACATGCCGTACGGAGTCGCTAAGGCCTCTGGTCTCGCAGGGGCAGCGTGTACGGCGGAACTGGCTGAAGCGCTGCAAGAGTTGGAGCTCTGCACCGCTGCCGGACGAGCCGCCATCGCCGCCGCGGAGGATGAGTACGGCAGCCATTTTGCCGTACATAAGTACGGTAATGGCCCACATGCGCCATGTGTTCCCTCTGCAGTAGCTATACCGGTGCTGTCCCCTGTCGCAAGCAGTTCGTACGGCAGCGTCGGACATTACTTGTACGATGAGGGCGTTGCGGAAGAAGAGGATGGCGAGGACGGCCATGGTGGCGGCGGGGGAGATATGGGCAGCTATGACGCGGACGGCGAGGAGCAGTACGGCATGACGGCGGCGCCAGTTGACTCGGCAGCTGAGGCGGATTCTGGATCCGGATGCGAATCCGGGGCAAACTCCATTCTTCACTCTGATCAGGTTTGTATCCTGATAAAGACAGGAAAGGGTTTCTAATAGACAACGGCTGACCGGTATGTTCGTTAAGGATAATACCGGTGGGCTTTATTCAGAGATCCCCCTCCCCTCTCCCCCTCCCCCTCCCCGGGAAATACCCTACGGGCCCCCCCCCGCCCCTCCCCCCCCCACCACAAAAGGTGGCGATGGTGGCCCCGGTGACGGCCCAAGAAAATCAGGCGGCGGGGCTTGTAGTGATGCATTACCGCCAGTACGGCAATGACGTCGTACGGCAGCGAGCACGGGCATGGCCATCCAGCTCTGTTGGTGGTGCGGCCGGCGGCTTGTGGTCCGCAGGTACGGTATGCCGGTTGGGGGGAGAGATGAATGTGTTTGCGACTTGGAGGATGACGTCAGGGAGAGAGAGAGAGAGAGGAGGGGGGAATCCTGCAGGACAGATCCAAACAGTGATCAGATCAGATCATGATGATGACGCGATGACGCTATGACGCAGTATTTCCTGAGTAGAGGTGGAGGTGGAGGTGGAGGAGAGGGGGCTGTAAGGATGTGACATAAATGACGAAGGTAGGTGTCACTAGATGTATATATAGCATCCGCCGCACCCGCCGCTGACCTGTCGTCATAGCGCACCTCACAGTGGTGGGCGAGCTAGTGAGCGAGTGATGACAACAATGTCCTTCTCCATCATCAGGGGTCCATGGCGGCGCCGTCAGGGCTGGGCCACAGCGCGGCGGCGGCGGTGGACCTGCTGCGGCGTCCAGACCTGCAGCCGGGTAATGAAGCGGCGGGCGGAAGGAGGCGACACCACCACGATGACGCTGTACAACAACCGGCGTTAGTGATGTCGCCGGGGGGGCCGGCAGCGACGGCTCAGACAGATGGGGCACAGGAAGACACGGAGGCCGCGGCGGCGGCGAGATCAGCAGCATCAAAAGCACCTGCAAACCCTCTGCCACCACCACCGCAACCGCAACCGCAACCGCGGCCGGCAGCAGTGACACGCGCCGCAACCGCCATGATGCGCTTGCCCAATGAAGTGCCGTACACGGGCCGGGTGCGGCGCCTGCAGCAGCCGGAGATTGCCGGACGGGACTTATCAGGTACGTGGGCCTCCTCCGTTGCGGCCGCCACGGCAAGCCGCCGCCGCCGCAGCCACGGCCGAGCTCGCGCCACCGCCGAGCAGGGCGGAGCAGAGGATGGGCGGAGCAACGGGAGTGGCACCGGCGACGCCACGGCCATATCGGCGGAGCCGCCACAAAAGCCGCCGCCGCCGTGGCGCAGGGAGAGCCACGCGGAGCGCACGGAGGCGCTTCTGGCGGCGGCGGCAGTCGGTGCCGCTGCGGTGCAGGCGGCGACGGCATTTGGGGAAACAGCAGCCAGCAGCGGCACGACGCAGCGGACTAGGGTTGCATCACGTGCAGGCGGGCCGGCATCGACGCGAGCACAGCGGTTTGAGATGCACAGCGGCGCCGCCGGCAAGTACGACAGCGGCGGCGGCGGTACCCGTACAACAACAGCGCAAAATTGGGGAGGCACTCAGATTGGACGCACAGTCGCTACTGCCGTACATGTCTCTGCCGTTGGCCACGTCGCCACGGAAATCCCGCTGTTGGACAACACTACCCCGCCGCCAATTGCACCACCCCCCCGTACCTCTGCCGTACCCAGCATGACGGCAAATATGATGACGGCGGCGCACATTGCACTCACTGTTGCGGCAACACCCCCAGCACAAAGTACGGACACCGCGGCGGCGGCGCCCACGAGTACGGCAACTGCTGCTGCCGGCTCCGGCCAATTGCTTTCGGAGCACTCTGTGGTTGCCGTACTGGGTAGCGGTGTCCGCAGCAGTGGCGGCGGCGGCGGCGGTGGCGGCCGGGGGAATGCTGGCTCCCTCGTGGCTCGGGGGACCGGAGGGGCGGTAGCCTTCCTGGACAGGTTCGGATTGCTATCTGGCGACGACGATGATGATGGCGCCGATGATGACGATGGTCACGGCAAGGAGGAGGAGGAGCCTGGGGGCGATAAGGCCGCCTCATACATGGGTACGATGGCAGCGGCGCCGCCAGCGGCGTTCCCTCAGGCTGCGCTGCGGAGCCGCCGCAGTGGAAGTGGCCCTGGAGGAGCGGCAGCGGCGGCTGGGAGCGACCCGTGGGACAGTAGCAGCGACGAGGAGGATCCCTGGGGTATTGAAGACGCGGATGATCTGGGCTACCCGCTGAAGGTGAAGCCCTCCCTCCTGGAAGCCCCTCCCCTTCCGCTCCTCCTCCTCCTCCTCCTCGAGGTGGTGGTGGTGGTGGTGGTGGTGACACGATGTGTGTATGGGGCTGGGAGGTGGGGGAAGGTGTCAGTCAGTTGGTGGCTGGGAGGGGTTGTGGGGTTGTAGGCCGGTGATGATGCAGGCAGCTGAATCCTAACTCTCCTCCCCCTTCCGGGCCTACTTCGTTTCACCTCCTCCTCCTCCTCCTCCTCCTCCTCCTCCTGGCGACATTCTTCAGCCACCCTGGGTTGGTGGTGGAGGTTGTGCGGGTGTGAGGCGGTGAGGGGGTAGTAAGCATGCCGCTCTCGTATTCCGCCTGCCTCACTCTTCATCGGTCCGCATACAGTCGGCGGCTGTCGGCAGCGGGACCGGTCTTCTGAGGGCGGAGGGGGCCCCAGCCCGCCGCCGCCGTGATGAGGCGGGAGTTAACACCACCGCCGCCACCGCCACCACCACCACCGCTCGGAGGGGAACGCCCCTCCGCTCCCCCTCGAAGGTGGCTGCTCCAGCCGCAGCTGCAGCGGCGGCGGCGGCGCGGAGAGCTGCTGGCGGCAGGGCCCCCGCCTCCACCAGTCTCCGACAGGTGTACGGCTTGGCGGCGGAGCGGGAGCGAGTCGTCGACCCCCTCCTGGACATCCCGCCGCTTCCTTTGGCTCCACCGCCCTCGTGGCTGCTGCAGTCGCTCGACACCGCCACCGCCACACGGAACAACCTGCTTGGGGGATACACCGGCACGCAGCAGGTACGGCATCTGTATACTTACGAGCTACTAATTAATCCACCATGCCAATCTTCTGTCAACGGGCATGTCGTTGTTAGTCGGTCGTACGTGTGGGTTGTACGACATCCGTTGGGTGGGTACTTTCAATTGTTCATACTGCTACTTTTACTGCATTTCCATCGGGGTTCGGGAGGGGAGTTGGTGCATCAAGGGTTAATACACAAGATGAGTTAGGGGTTCGACAGCGTGCAGGATGTCGTTCGAATGTGGTGGCTCGCGCCGGGTGCCGTATTGGCGACTATGAGTTGCGGAGGCATGACGATTAGGTGCAGTGCGCAGGGGGATGGGGAGTGGGGGTTGGGGGAGAGGATGGAATGACGGCGAGGGCGAAGGGGGGAGCTAGGGGGGCTTGTGTAACAACGTGTTGATATAGACGTTGCTCACTAACATGCATTTCCGTTGATGCAGCAGGCTGAAGACGATGCCCCAACGGGCTCCGCGTCAGGCAGGAGCCGCAAGCCGGCTGGAGAGCGCCAAGAGCCCATGGGCCGTGTGGAGGAAGCGCTGCTGCGACTAGGATCTAAACCTCTAGCGCGTCCTGTACGGCACGACAGCCGTACTTTTTACTTCTCGGAACACCCTGACTTTATTGGCTCAAAGTGACATCCATGGAAAGTATTGGCTTTCTTGGGGCCCTGTTTGATCTGCGCGATGACCAGGGCGGAACGACCTGACATTGTGGCGTGGCCAAGGGCGTGGGACATCGCCGTCGCGTACGGATCAGTGGTTGGGAGTGGCAACATATTAGCAAAGCATTTATGTTTATCTGATTATGGGTTCAGGTTACGGTGTGTTGGCTTCGGAGTTGGAGATTTAGCCCTCATGCCCACACGGCCATCTCATGGATTTTTGCTTATTTGGCAGTGACAACATGGTGTTTTTGTAATCCAATTATTGCATTACATTCTCTATCGTCCGGTGCTGCTAAATCAAATCATATCGCGTAGTGTACCATCTTACAATATGTTGGTCCCTGTGGTTTAGTGCTGCCAGTGGAGCGCTGCTGCGGTGCTCTCTGCAGCCCTCTTAGCACGTAGCTTGCGCTTAGGAGAGCCGCTGACGGTTAAGCAGGCTCCCGTCTAGCGGCCAGAAACACAGGTTCTACGAGACTGACCTGTTCAGAGCCTGCTTACAGCTGTGGCTGCGATATGTCAGCTGCTGCAACATTGAGCATGAGCAACTGTGTGGAGGATGGGGCTAATCAACAGCGGGCGTCGCAGCAGCCCCCAACAGCGATGCCGGGAACGCGCCCTTCGTTCGCTTCGTTATGCAAATCACTAGTAGCAGGGGGAGTTGCCGGTGGCTTGTAAGTTTAGAGGAAGATATGCTTGCTTCAACCCAGGACCTGTTTACTGCTTTACAAAGCCTAAGAACGTCTCATCTGACGGATGCAGGTCGCGGACGGCTGTGGCTCCGCTAGAACGTCTAAAAATTCTTATGCAGGTCCAGGGTAATGAAAAGATTTACCGTGGGGTTTGGCAGGTGAGCCTATCCTTGACATCGACTTGGATCGGGCGGCGGTGGTTTATGTTGGTAGGTGTGATCTTAACAACGTGATGTAGATCAGCGTTACAAGGTATGAGCTTGCTCTCGCCTTGCAGGGGCTTGTTCATATGGCGCGGACGGAAGGCGTGCGGGGAATGATGAAGGGCAACTGGACGAATTGCGTCCGCATCATACCAAACTCTGCGGTGAAGTTCTTGACTTACGAGCAGCTAAGCAGGTCGGTCCGGGATGGTCCATACCAGTCGCCTGCGCTGCTTGTGGGCCGTTCGGATAGTGTACATTGTACAACACCCCCGCCTGCTTAGGTAAACTTCTCTCTACCAAATACGTCCGCTAGATGGCCTCCCCTCAACCACTGCCGGCATTACTGCCATCTCCACTCCAGGGAAATGTCAGACCACTACCGGTCAACTACAGGAAGCGGCGAGTTGACGCCCACGCTGCGCCTGCTGGCCGGCGCCTGTGCGGGGATCATCGCAATGAGCGCGACATACCCACTGGACATGGTTCGCGGTCGGCTCACGGTGCAGGAGGGACGCAACCAGCAGTACCGGGGTATCGTGCATGCGACGCGGATGATTGTTTCACAGGTAAGTGTTGGGATGGGCTTGAAGAGGGTGGCATGTCTCCTGCACGCTCCAGGGATGGCGACCCTCGTGGGTTTCCAATCGCCAGCTTGGGGGACTGACTGGGGGAGTTCGGCGGCCGCTCTCCCTCTCAGAGGAGAGACCTGTACCCGGTCCTGTTGCATTTCAGAATGTTGCGATGTACGTCGCGGCAAGGCCGCTATGTATTGGACAGTTGCGATGATGTACGTGGCCAGGCCGCAATCCCTTGGACTGCTGTGATGTACTGTAAGGTCACATACCACCGTATTACAACGCAGGAGGGCCCTCTGGCGCTGTACCGGGGATGGCTTCCCAGCGTCATCGGCGTGGTGCCCTACGTGGGTCTCAACTTTGCAGTGTACGAAACCCTGAAGGCGGGGCTCATGAAGCAGTACGGTGAGCTACCAGTCGGATGGTCACCGGTGGTGTAGGCACACCTGTGCAGACCGGTGTGTCTCTCCTTACTTGGCTGTGTGCCTTGGCCTTTTTACCCTGGCCTCCCTTCCCTTAAGGTTCTTAATGGGCATAGGGTAAAGACGGTAAAGGTTGTGGGCTCAAGCTCTTCTTGTGCGCCGTTACTATGGGGTTCGTTAAGCTCTTGGGTGGGACTTTCTGTTGCTACCACGGCGAGCCCTCGAACTTTAGCAAGCACCGCCCAGCTGCTGCCTTCCATTGCTGCAAGTGCGACATCATGGTATCACGACAAACGCATCCCTGGTACTCGTTGCTGGGCCGCTCCCTCCCCCGCCCCCTTGCTCAACAACACCTGAAGGGATGCGGGACGAGCGCGAGCTAAGCATCGTGACGAGGCTGGGATGCGGCGCCATGGCGGGGTCGATGGGTCAGACGGTGGCGTACCCCTTCGACGTGGCGCGACGTCGCCTGCAGGTATGTATGTATGTATGTACGTCACTCACGGGGGTAGCGGGCCTTGTAGTGCATTCGCCAGGGGGCAAGGCGGCAAACATGGGCATTTAAACGGCTGCGGTTGTGCGCTGTTGACAGTGGCGGCTGACTGCGCACAGATATGCAAAGCAGCCAAGCGCTATCCTGAGCGCCAGGTTGGCGATGCAGGTGGGCAAATGTATCCACGGCCACGTATACACTCGGGCTTATGTGTTCTGGCATCTGTTCTGGATTTGATCCCCACCGCTGCGCAGATGTCTGGGTGGCAGGGCGCTAAGGACCTGCACAGCCACGCGGGTGACGTGGTGGTGTACCGGGGAATGGTGGACTGCTTTGTGCGGACGGTGCGGGAGGAGGGCGTCCAGGCGCTCTTTAAGGTATAAATGGCGAAATGGGGGCGGCATATGTGAGGATGTGAGGAGGATATGAATTGTTTACTATTGCGTACCGGTGTGCCCGGCTCTGGTGATCCTCTGGGTGGGCCTGAAGGGATTGGGGGTCCGCATGCGCATGGCGTTAAACGGCCAACCTCTGCCCTCTTCGCAACCCTTAAGCGGTCCTCTTCCGCTCCATGCGCTCAATTGCCTTGCAGGGGCTGTGGCCGAACTACCTGAAAGTTGTGCCATCGATAGCAATTGCGTTTGTGACGTACGAGCAGATGAAGGAATGGATGGGCGTTGAGTTCAGGATTGCGGAGTAAGGAAGGCCCCTGAGGCCCCTGAGTGTACCCTGCCTGCGCACGTCATGGGTCCCTGCGCGATGACGGATGATCGCTTCCAGCGGCCACGTCATTGCTATGATACTGATGTGCGGGTGAGCAGCCACACAGCGGATGCTATTCACCATATTCACCACCACTCTAGGCAGCGAGCTAGCGGCGGACCTGGGGTGGAGTCGGCGGAAACGCACTGCCCACTGTGACCTGCAGCCCACCGCGACAAGAGAGCCCGCGACCTGCACGAGACCTGCAGTCGTAACGGAACGGCTGGTAGGGGTAAAGTTGGTAAGGGCTAAGGGGTGAATTGCGCGCCAGGTGGATTATCTGTGTGTAGCTACCTCCTCTACTCCACAGCGGACAGACAGTTGTGCAGGATTGACAGGTATGGCGACACGTGCAGCCGAGCGGGCGGGCGCGCACGAGCGTTGCCGGGCGTACTCCCCCCTTTCTCCCTTGGGAGTTTCAGCTGCTGCTGGTAGATGGTACTGGTATACTGACGTACTGGTGTACTGATGTGCGGCCCTTGGAACGAAGGCACCGCGCTTGGCTGGCTGGTTGTTGTCGGCTTTCAATGTGCTACCCAAGTAGTTATCGTTGCCATGTTTGCTGCGTTGATAACCTGCGGAATGTTTGCTGCTGTAAGCGTGCCAGCCAGCAGGCTGGGCGGCAGACAGGCAGCGCCACCCGCCAATGGCGTAGCACGCAAGGATCAAGACCAGGCGCTTTTGGAGGTTCCGACATCTCCAACCCTGCCATTCGGCATGTAAGGGGACCAGAGCCGGGTGGCCGGCCTGCGCAGAGAGGTGCACAGAGGCGGCCCTTCTGCAGTGTTGGGGAAGGCTAGGGGAGAGTGGCTCCAGAAACAAGCATCAGGCCCGCCGCGGGAATCAGCTTTTCTTTTCCACTACTGGAACGCCCAGCGCTGTGAGAACGGATGGGAGTGATCTGAAGCATGAAGCAATTCGGACAGTCAGGCTCTCGGGCCCCAGACCCATACTAGGAAGAGGGGATGCTTGTTAAGGCCAGTCTGGATCCGGCTGGAGGTCCTATGGGGGGGTATTCAGGATTTGTACTACGGTGCACTACGGTTTGTCAGCTCGCCCTGGTGTTGAGCTTTGAGCTCCGGCAGTCCCATGTGAATGCGAGTTTTTTGCGAGACGGTGAGGTTTTTTCTGCGTATGCCAAGGGCTACCTGCACCTGCCTTGACAGGCAGGCGCTTGGGCGTCTTTGTTTCTCTCCGGTCTGCGCAGTTGGTTGCCATCGGTTGAGGTTAGCGTTAGCGCCGTTTATAATCGCAGGCGGTGTGTTGTTGTGTGGCGTTTTGACTCGTGGTCGTGCGCGGTTTGCGGGACAGCTTTTGCAGCTAGCCTTCTCTTGGGGTGCTTGCAGCAGCAGGAGCACCAGCAGCGTAGACAACATCTGAACCGCCGACAAGGCGCTGTCGGCCGTTCAAGCCCGATGATGGGAACAGCTTTTGCTAGAACCTTGTAATGGCAAGGATGCCATCCAGGAAGCCCGCCTTTTTCCCTGGTCGGCTGGTTTCGTGGTGCTGGCTTGGAAACTAGGTTTGCTTCTTTCGTTGTCAGTTTGTATGTCAGGTAATGTGTAGGTTGTTATTTGTAAGGCGTCATTTGTGTTGATGGCAAGAGGTTTGTCGTGGTGGTTGCATAAGAAAAGGAAGGGCGTGGCGGTGAAGGGCGTGCAGATGTCATTTTGGCCGTAGTGTATTTGTAGCAAAAAGAAAAGCAGTACGCGGTGACATTGTTGCCGTAACGCGCGGGTGTCATGTATTTCAGAATCAGGAGGGTCGTAAGAGCGTGCCGCGCGCTTTGGGGTTTGTACAACTTTCCGGACACACTGACGGGGATGGGGCGAAATCCCGGTAGCTTGTTCTCGATGGGTGCCTGACTGCCAGTTTCGCTTTCCACTGCACAGGGTGGTCTTCAGGCATGATGTGGGTTTCGGGATCTGCCTGTGGCTCCGTGGGAAACACCGGGGGGACGAGCATCGGTGGGCTGTTAAGAGTTCTGCAACTGGATGTTGGCTTGGGTCGTTTGTGCCCCGTCGCCGGCCTCCCCGCTTATGCAGTCACCTCTGCTAAGGTGGCGTGCAGGTGGCCAGAACTGTATAAGAGGGGAGAGAGTAACTGTGCTCTCCTTGCCCGCTTGTACCTGTGTGGTTCTGCCCCCGCTTGTGTGCAGCACGTCGCCGGCGCTGCTGCTGGTGCCGTTCATAAGATGATGATGATGATGATCTTCTTGTCTCTGTGCGGTGGCACCGCAGGGTGCACTCCCTGCACCTGTTCTGTACTTTTGATAATATGCGGGCGACTGTGCCCCCCGTGCTGTTGCTTGCGTGCCGTCGTGACTTTGTCGGCGTCGTCCCTTGGGGCAGCGGTTGCTGATCTTAGTGCTGGCGGCTGAAGTCGCAGATGCGGTTGTTGTAACATGATGTGATGTGGATATGGTGTGATAGTTGCCGGCCGTGTGAAGAAGTTGTGAGCTGCACCATGACGCAGTCCTGGCCGAATTGTGCAGGAGCTCTCGGGACTCGAACAACGCGTTTCTTAACCTCTTACCCCCGTGGCTCCCGGTGGGGTTTCCAGGGCGGTTTAGGACAGCTTATGGGGAGTCCTGCGCGGCTGGCCGCGAGCCCCGGGGGCCGTGATCCTGGCTGCTGCGGCTCTGAGAGGATGTCGGGTGCAACGGAGGTACCTTGTGTATTTGGCTTTTGTGGACGCGTTGTTCGTAATGCTTTTGCCTGGCGGCTGTGGCAGAGCAGCGTGCCGTCTCTTGGAATGCGCAGCGGTCTTGTGAGCGGCGAAAGTATCACAAGTGTGGTGCGTGCTTCGTTGCGGGGCTTTCTTGTTATAATTGTAAATTAGCCCTGTACCGGCTCTAAGTAACGAATGGAAGTGATGCTGTTGTTTGAGCACGTATTGCATACAACCTCAGCACATCGCTGTGTTACAAGATTAGGAGATAAAGGCAAGGACTAATAAAGGCAAGAGCCTAGAGATTCCGTGCAATCTGCATGTGCACCAAGCTGATAGCTTTGTAGATCTGCTGTGGCAGGACCGAGGTCAGCAAAGAGGCAGGACATGGATGGCATGTTCTCGTGGCAAAGGGTTATGGTAGGTGATGGTTATCTATTGCTGAGGTGATAGCGAAGCACAGAAAGCGGGCCATCTTTAGGTGGCAGCAGCATGTTGAATGTAAGGCAATACGACCACACAGCGTAATAGCCTAAAGCTGGAGAGCCTAAAGCTGGGGAGCCTAAAGCTGGAAAGGTTACAGCTCGTTCCCTCTTAACTGTTACAAAGGGGATTACCCCAGTGAGTGCCACCGGAGTAACCTTTCCATTTAGCCCTCCAGCTCATCCCAATGCTGTGCCTATATGCTGTAATCAGTTGTAAGAGCATGGGGGAACTGCTTATTGGGGACCTGCTTCTGTACGCAAAACCTCGGTACGTATACCGCTACCTCTCGACTGCAATCACCACTATGAACGGGTACGCGTTTTATCGGAACCAAAAGGAATACACAAAATTTTCTACGTCAAGATTCATACGAGGTTTTTCATTTTTGCTTTGGTGTTGTACCGTTTAATACCGAGAGGTCTACCTCTAATGCAGCGGTAATGCATCAGGATA
This sequence comes from Volvox carteri f. nagariensis, assembly GCF_000143455.1. Lineage (NCBI taxonomy): Eukaryota > Viridiplantae > Chlorophyta > Chlorophyceae > Chlamydomonadales > Volvocaceae > Volvox > Volvox carteri. The sequence goes on from NW_003307623.1 coordinate 100,921, forward strand.
TGCATAAATGCGCTCTCCAGCTAAGCCATTTTTCCATTTACTCAGATCTGTTTCACTCCAGCCACTTCACGGGATTGCGAACGTCGAGTCCTTGCCCGGACCTGGCAGAATACAAAAATTAGTACTTGGGTGAAAATGCAGGTCGCTGAAGTATTAATTGTCCAGAAAAAAATGTCTACATTATTTGCTTGGGCGCAATGATACATGGGTGCGGCAGCTGCAAGGGAGACGGATATGCTTGAGCTTGCAGATGCACAGTTTGTATCTCCTTATCCGCTGCTAGATGCTATGCATCGTCGTGTCGTGCTCGCGGAGCTGATTGGCGCACCTGCCCATGTATTGGGCTCAAGCATACGAGAACAGACTCTGTATCGGGTCAGGCATGCTCGTGAGAGACGACAACGCACAGAGACGTCTTACCGCCCGGCTCTGCGGGCTAGCGCGACGTCAGCACTTACGGTGCACGGTACGGCGCGTCTGTCTTTGTCGGTCACCTGCAAACAGGGTTATGCCAGCGACAGATGCAATCCCTGCGCCGCATCATCTAATGACAGCTTTCATGGCGAGGGTTTCAATGGAGACGACGGCTCTGCTCCAGCCACACACCCATCTATGGACACATTCCCTCCACTGGAGCCCGCTCTGCCTACTGACCATCACAATCAAGGTGGATTGAACCCTCTTAACCCACTTCTTTATCATTCTATAAACATTCGTTATCATTATACGGTTGGGCGCCAAAGCTCCGGAACGCGGCAGGCGCCCGTCGTGGTGACTTGCCTAGACATGGGCTGTGCCGCGATTGCTTGCCGCTTGCCGTTCCCCGACCCCACGCTGTGCAGCAAAACTGCACCACTGATGACACACAACTGAGCCGGTACCTCACCTCCCGCTGTGGGGCCTCCGTCGTCTTCCCGTCTATCCATCTTGTCCCCTCCCCAGGTGGAACCCTGAATACGTGCAACGGCCACATCGCAACCGCTGCCACAGCCACACCCACAGCCACAAGCCCTTCTGCTGCTGCAGTGCCTCCGCCGACTGACTTCCTTCTCCACGCAGCCAACGCAGGCCCCACACCACCTTCTGTAGCAACAGCAAACCGAGCAGTGGTCTGTTCATTGCCGCGCCCATATGACTCAGCGCCCATACGGCGCCGCGACCTCGCCCAGGTTGAGGGCGCCAGGGCGCTGGGACCTTCGGACGCAGTCACCGCTGCCACCAGCTTGCTGGCCTTGAGCATAGGCGGCCACCCCACTGGGGAATTCGCACGGAAGCTGTGCCAAAGCACGGAGTGCGCAGTGCTGGAGGGGGTTCAGGCAGCATCGGACATACCGGCCTATCGCATGGCCTCGCGCCTGAGGTGGCGTCGGCGCCAAGCCCTGGCCGGCGGAGCGGTGCTGGCACCGGTCCAGGCGTGCAGGGCAGGTGGAGACGGAAAGGTGACGACAGCGGGCTGCTTAGAGGCGCGCTTGGTGAGTGATGAGTGTTGGGTTTGGAGTCCCCAAACGGGGCGGTATGGGTTCGCAACGGCACCATTGTTCGCAGCCGGCGGGGGTTGCCGCGATGGTTGCATGCGATGGTTGTGGTGATGGGGGGTGGTGGATGGGGATTGACCTGACGAGGTGCCTCCCAGTAGGAGAGGGGGCTGCGGGCTCTTGAGGGATCGAGGGGGACAACAGAGGTGAAGAGGCCACGGAGGTTGGCACAGAGGGCAGCTTGAAGACAGCTTTGCTCTTTCAGACATACATACAGCCCCACAGGCGTTCCGCCATCGCACCGGTCCCGACCTCTCCCTCCCCACCAGCCACAGCAGCGGCATCACCGTTTGCTCATCACACAGATGTTTGCACAGACTGACACCGCAGTACTCCTACCGCCCACCCCCTCCGATCTGGATGCACCAGTCCCTCCACCAGAAGAGCTCCTGCCACTCCACCGCTCCCTCACGGACCCCTATGGAACAGCCCCTGCTGCCCAGAGACGAAGGAGAAGAAGAAGAGCTCATGGCCAGAAAGTCACAGCAGAAGCACAAGCAGCGGGAGGAGGAGGTGGAGGGGGAGATAGAAGAGAGCTGCGCCGATAGCCCCCCCGTAGTTTCGCTGCTGTCGGCGGCGGGGCGCCCGCCACTGCCGTACCCTGAGCTCACAGCGCTGTCGATCGCGAAGGCGGAGCTGCGTGTAAGTCCCGCGGCGGGTGTGTGTCCCCTAGCCTGTTGTTAGGTCGCCACATGGAGGTGGGCGCGTGGGAAAGAAGGGGAGAGGAGGGCAGTGGTGCGGTTGGGTTGGTATAGCACTACCAGTGTTGGTGGGAAGAAAGGGAGGAGCACAAAGGGTGGCGTTGCTGCGTTTCGTTGACTCCAGGTATGGGTATGCTGGAGGTGTATCTCCCGGCAACCGCCCCATTGCTGTCCCGTCCTCCCGTCCTCCCGGCAACCGCCGCCACCAGTCCCCAGAGCCGCTTCATCCACTCCCGCCCTCGAGCCACTGTACGGCCTCCACACGACGACTACGTTCCCCGGGGGCTTGTTGGGGGCGGTTGGCGAGTTGGAGGCCAGCTGGGGCTACTGCCGTGCCGGCAGCGGCGGCGGGGGGGGGACGCCCAGGCGCGCGCTGTCTCCCGGGCCATCTGGGCAACAACAACAACAACAGGGGCATCCGAGCGCTAGTGCTGCTTGTGGTGCTGGTGCTGGTGCTGGTGGTGCTGGTGGTGGCGGTGGTGGCAGTGACCCAGATGGCGCAATGATAGCAACGCACAGCGTGGACAACAACTACTACAACAACAATGGACGGACGGACGGACGAATGCACAGCCGCGCGCCCTGCCCTGCGCTGTGTTTCTGTCCGGTCAGGGGCCCCCGTTGCTCGTCCTTTCTCAGGACGAGCTGCCACATTGTAACACCCCGTCAACAACAACAGCAATAATAATGGCAACAGCCAGCCCGGTGACAGCAGGCTCGGTCAGTCGGTTGGTCGGTCGAGGGGAGTGTCGCCGCCATCCCGGTGTGCGGCAGTGCGGTGCTTCGTCAGGCCACGAAGACGGTTACGGCTACGGTGGCGCAGGCCCCGGGTTGTGGTGTGGGCGTTGGAGGAGCTGCAGCAGCTCACGAGACAGCGCGGGGTGCGCATGCGGGAGCAGCAGTCTGCACCACCCTGCCCTGGAGCGATACTCGCTCACGGGGTCACGGCGGTGGCTGCGGCGGCGGCGGCGGCGGGTAGGTGGGCTTAGGGGGCCCGCAGCGGGAAGGGACCTCCACTCCAGCGGGCGTCTGGACGGGGGTGCGTACTGCATTCGGCGTTACCCCGGCGGCGGGGTGAGGGGGTGACGCACGCAGCGGAGGAGAGGGGTTGATGGTGGAATGCGGAATTGCGGCGGCGACTGCAAGCGGTGTGGTACTGGGGATGGAAGTGTGCTACCGGCAGGCGCTGGCATGGGCGGCGTGTGCAACAATACAGCAAGAACGTACGGGCGAGCGAGTTTCCGGATGTGGTTATTTGCGTGTTGTCCTGTTGCTCCCTTGAGAAGGGGAGATGGGCAACAGAGGGGCCGAGAGGGCAGAGAGAGAGCGGCCTGTCGGAGGGGGTTCCCCGGCAGTGTATGTATGTATGTATGGGGGGTAGTGGGGGCTACTGGCTGGATAGTGCCGGGTAGTGCTGGCTGCACAGCTGAGTCGCTGTCTCCGCCCCGCGTGCCCGGGTGGTTTGGCATGAAGCCCAATTGAACCTTGGGGGCTACTGGCTGGATTTGCTTTGATTCATCCATTTGGGTGTTATTATGAGGAGGAGGGGGGGGGGAGGGGGGGAGGAAGTGGGGATAGCGGAGCGGAGGCCCGGGTGGTGTGTGGTCTTAGGGTTCATTGGTGCGGGTGCCGGTGCGTCACACCGGCTGGAGGTCCACACCCGCACATGACGGCCCCTTCCCCCCCCACACACCCTTTGTGAACTGTGCCGTGGTGGTGTGGACTTCGCATGTCACCCGCACTGTCAGCATGCACTGCCTGCATAATAAAACAAATAAGTAGCCTCCAAACCAATATTCTCCAGTTGCATTTAATAAAAAAGGTGGAGGGCCCCTTGCTTTGTGCGTTTTGTGGCGTGGGCTGCAGCCACCGACGGCTACCCCGCTGGGGCCATGTATGTGGTCGTGGTGGCTGGCGGGTCGGGCGGTCCTCGACCCCATCATCACTGCCGTAGCCCCATGTGGTCATGCGAAGTACCCCTGTACAGCCTGAGCTCACGGGGATGGGTGGTTTTGAGGTGGTGCCCGAGTTAAACCGTGATGAGGAACCTCATTGAGGCATGTGGGGCAAAGCGACACTGTCTTTGTCATCATGATGGGATTCAACGGCCCCCCGGGGGAGGTCGGACTCCCCCTCCCCCTTCCCCGCAGGGGCCGTAATAAAATAGGAATGTAGAGGGCGGGAGGGGGTGCAGTTGCCCTGGGGGTGATGCTGGCTCTGCCAAGTTGGCAAGTAGTCATTAGGTAGGCAGAGAAGAACCGCGTGGTTGAAAGCGCTGTGATAAATGACCGGCAGGCGTACTGCAACGTACGACAGTGGCGAGAGGATCTAATATTCATTAATTTGCGAACTACCGATGCGCTGGATTAGCTGTATGTATGTTCATACGTGTCGTTGCATATGTATGCATGTATGCCGGCCCAGCCCGGTGTGAACATTATTACCGAAAAACAAAACCCAACGAACTACCTTACTCGCTTGTGAAGGCCGTATGTACGGAACGTCCTGGTAACCCCGTGACAGTTGGATGTGTGTCGTACCTTGAGGTTGGTGTTGTCTTCCACCTGACGGCCTACCAGAGGTGCAGCGCTGTCGGGGGGCCGTACACAGCAGGCGCCCCGCCCCGCCCCGTGACGACGCATGTGTCCACACTGCACCTGGGGGGCAGCGGCGGCGGCGGCGTGCCGGGCCATGGCGGTCTGTGTCGCAACCCCTTCAGCCGTGAAGTTGAAGAGATTTATATATCGGGGGCGGGGTGGCCTCGTTGGATTTCCCTTTGTTTGTTATCGCTTTGTTGGTGTTCGTTCGTTCCTGGCTCCTTCCTGCGTGCATGCGTCGCCGTACATGTTGACATTTCGCAGCACCGATAACCCCCCCTGTTGACTTGGCTGTTGTGACGGGTATCAGCACCACCGGGGGTACCGGAGGCCTTCCGGAGTTGTGTGTGTGTATGTATGTATGTGTGTGTGACTGTGTGTGTGACTGTGTATATTGATAAAACCGGGATACGCGACGAAGGAAAGGTGACGCAATATTTGCGAAGACAAGTCCCCCATCAATGTGCGTGTGTTGGATGTGTACTACAGTTGTGCTCGTTATCGACACAGAGGAGGCACAGTACGGCACAGTACGGCACAGCACCGCACCGTGCAGCCGGTGGGTGCTGCATCATCATGGGAGGGTAGGGGAAGCAAAGCCACCAGCGCAGCAAAGCGTCGTACAGGCAAGACCGTATCGCTTCCCTAACCCCCGCTTCCGCACAGCATCCCCTTCCACCAGGTATGCAGTACGAGGTTATAGCTTCGTCCGTTGCCACTATCTTCCCACTATCTTCCCACTATGTCTTGAGACTGGCCACCTCATCCTTCTCACCCATCTGCCGACTTCTGCCAATTCAGTGTGTTTTCCAGGATTCAGCACCCGCCACCACCACCAGCATGCATCCAGTGGAATAATCTGCTCCCGGATCAACGGCGGCGTCAACTTTCCACTCCGGGTCGGTTCGCAGCACGTCCGTCACTATAGCCGGGGGCCCTTGATCACCTTCATCCGCCCTATTTATACATGTTGTATGTTGTTACAGGGTGGTATAGCTTCACCAGCGGCCCCCTTTCCCGAAGCGGTTCCCTGCTCTCCCCTGCGAGAGGGGCACCCTAATCCGTTCACCCCATCCGATTTCAGAATCAGCAACTCACCACCAGCATCCAACCAAATCTAGCGGATCAACGGCGCCTCAACCCTCAAGTTCCTGGTCAGCAAAATGCCTGACCCCATACATTTCTCTATATATGTATGTATGTATGCACATATGTGAAAGTATAAACGAGACGGACTAACAGTATTCCTGTCTGCATGGGTGCATTTTTAATGATGTGCATTTATTTGCTCTCCTGGAGTGCCTGCCGTACACAACCCTCTGTGCGTATCCTACACGTCACTGTGCTTTGGCCTTCACCGCCGGTGCCGCGCACCCCCCGCGGTCTCTACAGGCCCCCTCACACAGGCCCTCACACAGGCCCTGATGCAGATACAGCTATGTGCGCTCAAACGATGTCGTAAAGATGAACCAACACACCAAAGCGTAAAAGTCCGAAGAAAAGTTGGGAAAACCCAACCGCCCATGGCATTAGGAACGCAAAGTGAGGCAAAACACTTTGCACCACACTTGTCCGTTACACTCCCCATGTTATGTTATGTGATGGGCGCCGGATACACAACCAAGCTCTGAGTCTGCCCCACTGCGGCACTCACAGCAATTGGCTACAGCTACAATCAACAATCGTGCCGCCCCTTGTGGTGGGCCCCTGCTGGCTCGCTTGAGCCCTAGCACTGCACTGCACCCCCCCCACACACGGCACAATCACGGCCAGCTAGGCAGCAACGCAAGGTTACTACTACTAAGGCCGCCTCCGATCAATAGGATACAGCCGTTATTATAACCCACACAGAGCAACCACCCTCACAAACCCTAGGCGAGCGCCACAGCGCCCTCCCTCCCTCCCTCCCTCCCTCCCTCACCCTCAAGAAGGGAAGACAAAGATCTAAAGAGGGCAGAGGAGGGGAGTGGTGGGAGGGGAGGGAGGGGGACAACAGCCCCTCCGTGCCCTCACGATCATCCCCCCTAGTCGGGGTAGGTCACTCCATCCATGGCCAGGGAGGCCAAGAACGACTATACGGCTGCCGTAGTCTCATCACCATCCCCATGATGGCGATGATGATGATAGCAATGGCGATGGTAATGTGACGTACATACAGCTCTTCCTAATATAGCAATAACTGCAACACGACAACAACAAAAGCACTGAGCACATGACGGAGGAGGACGTCGAGGAGGAGGAGGAGGAGGAGCGACCTACGGCCACCTACGGCCGCACACACGCAAAACACATGGGACGATGGACGCCAAATCCCTTCGCGGCCCCCTTCCTTGCCTCCCAACCCCCCTATCCGTCCCGAGGTGATAATAAAGATAAGCAAGACGGACCCGGCCTCCGCCACCTCCCTTCAGGCCGCTTCAGACAGCAGCGCCACCACCAGACACCCGCCGGTATCACTCTCATCCCACAACCACCCAAGTCCGGATCAGTACTGCCAGCCGGGACCCGAATGCTGTACTGTATTGCTACTAACACCACCTTGGTGCTCAGCCCCGCTCAAGCCGCCTCGGTCGCCGCCTCTGCTGCCGCTGTCCGACCCCGCAGTAGCCACCACCTGTGATAACAACCCGGCCGCAGCATGCGCCTCCGCCGCCACCTCAGCCTCCAGGGCGGCTTCCGCCGCAGCTGCTGCAGCTTCCGCCGCTTCTGCTTCCGCCTCCGCGGCTTCCGCCTCCGCCAGCTCCTGCGCCTCCGCTGCGGCTCTTGCGGCGTCCATTTCCGCCGCTGCGTGAACGGCTGCGGCCGCACCCCACAAGCCGATCTGCAAACACACAAGTGTCAGACAGACATACGTGTCAGACATACATCCGCTCTTGAGTGGCGACTGAGGAACGCCTTTCGAAACGGACAAACATCCCCCCTGGGGCCGGCCCCTCCCTTGCCCTCCTGTTTAGGACATGTCCGTTGGTAGCTGGTCGGTTAGCTGGTCGATTCACAGCGCCTCGTCGCCTCCCGCGCGGCGGTCCAAGCCACATCACAAACTCACCAACGAGTTGGTCTTCAGCCCGGTGCTCGAACTGCCGAACGAGTGCACGGGCGGGAGTTTCGGCAGCGGTGGCGGCGGTGATGGGCCGTACAGCTCCTCGCCGCCTCCCGCCGCCGCCGCCGTCATCTCGCCGCTGCTGCTGCCGGTCATCGGACTCAGGGTGGCGGGGGTCAGGCGCGGAAGCGCTTCCGCAGCCTCGGTGGCCTCCATCCGTACAACCTCTGCGAGCTCAGCTGCAGCGGCAGCGGACGCCGCCGCGTCGTACTCCGCCGCCGGGCTGCATTCGTGGGCGGTGCTTGGGCAGGTGCCGGGCCGAGAGCGTGCCCCTAGCGGCGGCAGCGATCCGTCCCCAGTCGCGCCGCCGCTGCAGCCGCCGCCAGGCGACGCGGACCCCAGGGGTGTCGTGGCGGCGACCTCGGGGCTGTGGCGGCTGTCCTGCGCCGCCGCCATCCCTCCGCCGCCGCGGCGTGTGGATACTGCCCCACCCTGCAGCGGCACACGCCGGACCCCGCGCGCTCTGTGTTCAAGCGGTGCTGTTACGCCCTGTCCGGCCCCTCCCGGTACACGACTCGACCGACACCAGCACCCCGGGGGCCCCACGCCGGGGGACTGCCTCCCTGGCCCCTGCCTCCCTGGCCCCTGCCTCCCTGGCCCCTGGTAGGCTCCGCTCCTTTTCCCCCAACCCCCCAGTCCCCCACCGTAACGAATCTCATCTCCTCCTACCAACCAACTAACCTCTCCTACCTCATCAGCCACGAACCCACTTCCAGCACTCCCCTAGCACTCACGTTGGTATCCAATCCATCCACCTCACGATATCCATCCGGATCAATCATGGAGACCCACCTGCAGCTTGTGGCCTCTGTTACCGCCGCCGCCGCCACCGCCGCCATCCGCCGTTGGATCGGGTGTGAAGTTGGTGGCCCCTCGCTTGACGAAGCTCTTCTTGTAGAGGTCCCGTCGGCTCTTTGGCCCGCCGAGGCCGTTCGTCGTCAGCTGCTGCTGCTGCTGCATGGTGGTGGTGGTGGTGGTGGTGGTGCGCGGATGCGGCAAAGAGAAGTTTGGGTTGGCCTGCCGCGCCAGGTACAGCACCCGCTCCCGAGGGCACATCTCACTGGCCTGCGGGTCCAGGGAGGGAAGGACGCGGCACAAAGGGAAGGTTCGGAGGCGCACGTCAACAAGGTAGTAGAGGAAAGGAAGAGACAATATGGCCATATAGAAGAAGTCGTGGAGGGGGAGGTCTATACCATATATGTATATGTATTACACCTAAAAATACGTAGTATGTAATTATAATGTGTATATTATGTAATAATTACATAAATTATATATTTACATTTATTTGATGCATGGTGGTCTAGCCAGCTAGGTCTAGCCAGTGGCGGTCATTATCATCATGATCATCATCATCATCATCGTGGAGACACCCCCCCCGGTGGTCTGCGGACCCCCTCAGCACCCCCCTCAGGACCCCACCCACCCACCTGCAGCGCCACCCGGTGCACCTCGGACACGGCGTCGTCGATGCGCAGGTCTGCCGCTTGCAGGTCGGGTCGGCAGCTCCCCCCCGCCGCCGGCTGGGGCTGACCCTGACCCTGGGGCGGACTTCGACTGACCCTAGGGCCCCCCAGCGCCTCCATCGGCCCCACCCCGCCCCACCCTACGCCACCACCCCAGGGTGGGGAATTGCTGTGACTGCTCTGCTTGGCGGTGTGGTGGTGGTGGTGGCCGCTAGGGCCGGCTGCTTGGGCAGTACCGGCTCGTATGCCAGCAACAGGGCTGATGGCGCCACCCCCCCGCCCGGTCCCCGCAGCCCCGCTGCCCGCTGCCCCACTGTCCCCAGCGTCGCAGCAGGAAAGCGGAAGCCCATGTGCGACGGCGACGTCGAGTGGTAGCGGACTTAGCACCGCCGGATTGAGCAAGCGGTCCAGCTTTTGGACGAGAGTCGCGGGCTGCGCCGGGCCGGAGCGTTTGTTGGCGTCCGGGGAAAGTTTGAGTGTGCCATTTGGGTTTCGGCCGTACAGGTCTATAAAGAGCTTGGGCAGGTGGGCCTGGGCGAGGCGGGCTTCGGTCTCGAGCAACTCGGGATCCGGAACTGGAACCGTAAGGCCCTTTGAGAGGAGCTTGGCTTGCACCTTGCCGACCTCCACCTCCAGTTTGCGTTCTAGCCAGCGCTTGTGGAGTCCTGGGCGTGTAGCGGGGGCAGAGATAGAGTTGTTAGTGTGTCAAGGACGGAGGGTGGGATGGTGGGTCGGTGCTTATGTGGCTTGGGTATGGGGTGGCTGAAGAGGAAGCTTACTGATGTACATATGTAGATAAATCCTTGGATAGTGGATTAATTAATCCTTGGACAGTGGGAAGCGTTCGGAGCCCCGGTTATGACGATGTGGTAGGTGGGGGATCCGTCAAGGTATGGCGGACGGAAAACGTGCGCGCACATAGCTTGCTTAACCCCTGTTCTCCAACCGAAATGTGGGTCATATGGTGTGTGGTTAAGACTGTGGATCACATACGAGAAACATAAAAGGTTGACAATGGCTAACCCACAAACCATCGCCGAAAGCTCTAAATGCCCAACACCTCGGGCCTTGGCCATTATTCCGGATGTATTCAACTGAATGTAGAAGCCATCCTAGCGCAGTCTCTTACCTGCATGCTCACCACCCGCTGTCATGTTGTCACGGCGATAAACTTAGAACCTCCAATTGCGCTGGCAGTCCACATCTGATAATTTCAACTAATCACACACTACGTCTCATTGGAGACGCTTTCAGCCAAGGTATCCGCTTGCTAGTTGTCCAAGACGTTGGAGGCCGTCGCCGAAAACAACGGTTGATAGCATTTCTTACAATGAGCTACACATATTATAGCACAATGTATCTGCATAACGTTTCTGCATCAGTACCAAATGGCGTCCTGTCTTTCACCGTAAAATTTGCTATTGTGCACTCTCAGTGTAGAAGACCTTGCTCAAGCGGTAATTTACGTAACGATACATATAAGGAAAGAACCAGAAGGGGCTGCGAAATGGTTGAGCGGCAAGCAGGCATTGCTCCAGAACCAATCGTTGCTCAATGTCGACTGGATAGTCTCTGAGCGCGTTATAATGCAGTTACTCAAAATAAACCTGTTGAATGTGTGTTCTCACCGCTTGCATGCTACGACGCAGCGCCTTGCGTTGTTTTTCGTGTAGGAATAACCGAGGTGAACAGCTCATCTTTCGTGCCTTTCATGCTGCTAGGTCGCTTAAGAATTTGAAAACGCTTACTTAAACTGCAATACAGCTATAACAATATGGATTTTTCCACGCAGAGGCGCCAGGGCAAGTGATACATTTGGCGAGCAAAAGTGGCGGTTTCCAGGGCCCGAAGCCGCAGCGTCTTTGTCATGTAAAAGGATGCTTGTGCCAAAGAGTCTGCAGCAGCTAGTGGCTGGCTTTAACAGCGGACAATGCAAAAGGCGCTTTATCACTCTTTTCTCGTTCTGCTTGGATTTCTTTCTGTCGCGCCCTGTACTTCAGCGCAAGATCTTACATTCCGAGTTGGAGCGACAATCGGCCGCGATGGTAAGCTCGTCCTTATTCGGTCAAGGCATACCATGGACTTGTCGCCATCATCTCCTCCAGGAAAGTCCTTGGACATGTGGTCAGCAGCTTAAAATCATGTTGATCATCTCCACCTGACGACCAGAGTCGCTCTTTTCACCTCGGTTACTATGCTTAACCGGGTTGAAACCACGACAAAGCCGTTGAAAGATGGATGTCTGTGCTTTCTTGCTCTTAAAATTCCCTCCCGCAATGCCATGTTCAGGTTTTTGCGGGCCGTTATACGACGAAATCGCCCGAGGCTATGAGTTCTTCTTCGATTGGCTGGCCCAACAACCCCCAGCCGTGGTCACGGATGCCTCTGGGAAGCCATACGAGCTGCGCATGCAGCTTCGGCTGATATCCCATAATTGCACCGAGGAAGGCAGGGCGGCCGCCATGACCTCCCTCATCCACGGCATTGCCGCTGACCCCACAACCGGCGCCCCAGCTGAGCCGCCCGTGCACCTGGTGCTGGGCGGCAACGGGGACAATGCGCTGGAAGATGCTCTTCAGGCAGACGCCGCGTCGCGCCTCCTCCTTCACTGCTGTACGGCACGTGACACAGTGTTTCACCGGGGCCTACGGCACGTGTACGGTCTGCTCACCCCTGCGAGTTTATACACCGGCACAGTGCTGCGCACGATGGCGCTGCGGGGCCTTCAGCGAGTGGCGGTCGTGTATACGCGGGAGTCCCCGCTTCACGTGCAGCTGTGCGAGGGGGCGCTGGCACAGCTGCGGCCGCTGGGGGAGCTGCGGCCCGGCTTTAGCGGAGTGCTGGCTGTGAACTACTCTGCGGCCGAGGCGGAGTCGCCGGGGTTCTGGCCCGCGATAAGTCAGTCCGGTCCCGCCCTGGGGGAGAGGAGGGGAGGGGAGGGGGGCGAAAGGATGTCGGTACCCGGATGTGTGGAATTGCACTTGGGTGGGCAACTGGGGGGGGGGGGTAGCTGCCATAAGGGGGAGGGGGCTAGGAAGGCAAAAGTCGTGGAGGGGGGGGGGGCCGGCCACAAATCTGACCAGCCAATCGGGCAGTGGCGGTTCAGGGCTACGTTCGTAAATGGTTTCCCTCCCTTGGAAAGAAGGTGCGCTTCCGCCTCCTCCTGATAGATAGATAGATAGATAGATAGATAGAGCTGGGCAAGATGGAGAGCTGGGCTTAGAGGGCCGCTTGGTGGAGGGCCCTCTTGGCTTTTGCGGGCATATCGGCCACATGATCTGTTCAGCCGGCTAATCCGCCCGACACGGGATGAGCTCTAAGCGGGCCGTGGAGGGGCTCCCAACTAACAACCCAGGGGCAACTGGGGGGCAATACTCCGAAATGCAATCCCATGTCGCCTCACGGGCCCCTCTCGTCCACTTGGGGGGGGTGCCGGCGGTAACGGGAGGGGACCAGATCCAGGAGGCGGGTCGGCTCTCCTCTCCACCAGGGGACCGCAGAAAGGGCCACTCACTGCAATGCTGTTTCCACACGTTCGTGTGTGGTTCACTTGGGTTCAGTTCAGTTGGGCACTTGTCATTCAGCCCATTTACTTTCGGGGACATCCCCCTCCCCCACATCCCCTACCCTACCCTACCCTACCCTACCCTACCCTACCCGACTACTTGAGCGATGTCTCCGTAGCGACAGTGATAGTAATGTGAGTCGCAGTGGTGAGCAGCTTGCACACCTAACCGGTGTGTTGGCGCTAAACGGTGCAGTGAGAAACTGCACACACACACACACACACACACACACACACACGCGCGCGCGGGGCGTATTTCCCGGGCCCCCCAAATTCAGTCTCACCTTACCGCCGCCGCCACCGTCGTCGCATACCACTTGTTCGGTTCCTCCCACCGTCTCTGCTCCAAGTGAACCTCTTCTCATAGCTCTCAACCCCACGCCCCATACACGTCGTGCTGCACATCACATCACATCACCAGGCGCCCGAGTGGCGGCCGAGGACGCGGACGTGCTCATCGCCTGTGACGGCATGGACCGCACCGGACTGCTCGTCCATCAGCTCCGAAGCCTGGGCCACCGGCTGTCGGCCCTCTGGTTGGCCTCCTCCGGCGACGTCGCCGACTTTCTGCACTTCCTAGATGGTCACGGAGAGTACGCACTGACCACCGTACAATGGATGCCCAACCTGCCATACGCGGATCCGGATTTCGGTACGGCTGCGCAGTACGCCGCCGCCTTCACCGCCGCGACAGGCCAGAAGCCTTCCCACTATAGTGCCGCCGCCACCGCCGGCGGCTACGTGCTGCTGACGGCGTTGCGGCATGCCGTGTCCATGTGCAGCTTGGGAAATGTGACTGGCGGCGCCGGAGGGACGGAGGGAGATGCCGCGGATGCGTTTATGTGGAATGAGGGCGCGCTTTCGTGCGTGGACAACCAGCACAGCGCGCTGGATATCACAGGGCGCTCCGGAACCGCGATTCTGAGCTATGTGCTCAACACTCTGAACATGGATACGTTCTTTGGCCCCGTGGGCTTCAACGGCTACCGTCAGAACATCTACCACCCCGTCATAGTCACTCAGGTGGGGAGGAAGGGAGGGAGATGTGGGGGAACGCGCAGGTGGTCTGTATGTATGTATGCCGGGGGGGGGTATATAATGGGCGCTGAGGTAATGCAATGTCATGTAATCTCGGAAGTAAGATAAGGGAACATCACTTCCACAAAAGAAACATACATCGCCAAAGCGGAGCGGTGCCAAAACGAACGAACGAACGAACGAACGAAAGGAGTTACACAGCCCTCCGCCGAACAACAACAACACGGCGTGGAATTCTGCTACCGGTCTACCTACCTACTCGTGACACGTAGAGACGTGGCTGCTCCCTCCCTGCCTCCTCCCCGGCCCCCGCCGCGCACACGCACACACACACCCACTCCCAGGTGTTGGAGGGAGACCTGATGGCCGTGTTGCCGCTGGATGTGGCGGATAAGGCCCTGGTGATGCCCATTCCACCGAATGGCGAAGTGCCGCAAGAGCGCAAGTCCTGGGTCCAGTCTCCCACCGGCATCACTATCCTCACGCTGCTGCTGAGCCTTGGAGCGGTTTGTGGGACGCTGGCCCTGCTCATGTGCCGGGGTCGTATGGCCCTACACTTGCATTCGGCACATTCGGTGGAGCTGCAAGTGGAGGACATCACGGTGCGTGTGGATTGGGTGGGTGGGTGTGGGGGGGGTGGGGGTTTGGGTGGGTGTGTAGGGGGTCGGAGTAGTGGATCTTACTCGGATTGCTCAGAGCGGCCCTCAGAGCAGAGGTGGTCGGCGGGGCCTTTGTTTGATGTGATCCCCCTACTATGATGTGATGTGACTGACCACCGTATTGACCTTTGGACAATATTTGACAGTGGCATCTAATTACTTGCGGCCCCTAGGCTGTTGGGTCCTCTCACGGCTGGTGTGGGCCCCTATGGGTTACACACCTATCTGCCTGGGTAACGCAACCGAGGTGTAACACAACACACACACACACACACACGCACGCACAGCTACACATCAGCTACTGCCGAATTTGTTATTGTCACCAATCAGCTACTACCGCGGCTATACCGCTGAAATAGCCAATCGTACAGATGGGGACATATGTTTGCATCCGGGTAGCAGTGACCCGCGCAGACCCCCCCGGTAGCAGTGACCACCTAGTTTTTGACGCTTGGATGGGGGCAGTATTGCTTCACTGAGCTCGGCTCGGGAACGTGTTGCCGTACATAGAGTCAACGTTGATGAAAGCTTGCGCAGACGGCTTGTTCATTAGGGTTTAACTTCATACTCTATGGACTAGCAATGACTTAATACTTGAAAATGAGCCCAAAGACGGAACGGTGAAAGAAACAGTAAAAGGAAGGAAGGAAGGAAGGAACATAGTGACTTATTGCTCAGTCCTGCCGTGTTGCGTTACTGTAGCTAGGCCGCCAGCCGCAAGCGCAACTCGATAGCAAACAACCCGTTGCGAAACCCATCATCTCCCAACACCAACCCATTGCGAAAGTTGCACTAGTGGCCAATAGTAATGACAGTAATGACCTGTGTTGCACCGTTAACGAATCTACCACCTCAAGCGCCCCGACAAGGCCGACGAGCCACACGGGCGACCCACCCGAGGCCAGCAGAGACAAAAAACCAGGGACCAACGCACACATAGACGGGTACTCCAAGATTAGACCAATAATATAGGACAATTAGTAAGATACCGACCCGTGGGTGGGTGCAGGGAAAGCTAGAGGGCACTGTCCCAGCAGCGGGACACACCTCTTGGTAATAGTCAAAACAACGGCAGTTAAAGAACCAATGCGCCTGTGGGACCCAAGTAGGAGCTTGGCGTCCCCTGCCGTACTGTAGTCCGGCACATGCATGCATGCATGCACCCTGCTTCCACGCACCACGGCAGTTCCTTCGCAATATGTTATTGCATTTCTCTACACGCATAATTTGGGAGGCCAGACACGTCGCGCTGAGGCGCTTCGCCCTGAAGCGGACGAGGGAGAATGAAGATGACCTCCCGCGTACCCGCATCAATACCAATACGACGTCCATGGGCCCCCCTGCTTTTACGGACACACCCGCACTTGTGTGCGGAACTTGTAACTCGTACACTCATACTTCGCTCCGAGAAGTCGAAGCATATTTCCGGTCACCTCTTTTACCTCCGACGAGCAACCTCTAGTCGAATTATCTCCCCGTAGGGGTCCCGGAAGGCCTTAGGCGTGTACAGCTAAGGGAGATAAGGCGCAGAAAGGTGCTACGACTGAGCCAGCCATTGACCAGGCTGCTTCGACACCCGTAGCTGCGATATTCGAGGCAAACACTTCGCCACCTAAGTCTCCTGGTTCTGAACAAAACCTGACGTGTCAAGCTGCTGTGTGCGCTACTTAAGGAGTAGCCATTGTTTGGGTTCTGTCTGAATCATACTTCCCGCCAAATTTTATTGTACATACATCCGTGTAAATAAACAAATCAATATATAAGCGTCGTTTTGGTTGTCCAAAGCCGTGAATGGGCGTTGTGAAGTTGGATCTTCGGATGCATAGTTCTGGTGGGCTCCTGTCCAGCATACTCGTTGGGGAAAAACCTTGTAAGGTGGTTACCAAGAGAAACCCCCGCAGTAACCACTTGGTCACTAAAAATTACCACGGTGAAAAAGTTTTTAAAACCCGAATGTATGATGTGTGAAACAGGGGGGTGTATCTTCGCCCGTTGCAGCTACCCTGCGAAACCCTGCCTTACCCGGTATTTCGGGGCACCCTCATCCAGTCACCCTAGTCAACTTCTCAGTGGATCGCTCAGGTTCCGCACCCACCACCAGCATCCAACGGAATCTGCCGGGTCGACAGCGGCCCAACTCCATTCCTGGACGGCTCGCAGGTTAACTTTATCCCAGGTCACCACCGTCCATCAACTAGGGGCGCAATACCTTCCACCATCGGAAGGATTTTTCGACCCGAACAGGTCTCGATTTCCTGGATTTCCCGGGGACGATAGTCGCGCGTTACCAGTAGTGCCTAACCCTAGTATGTATGTATGTACGTACGTACGTACACACGTACGAGAACAAAATACTGCTGGTGACCAATAGCGACTGCCAACCCTTACATCGCTGGTCCTCTTAATACACGCCGGGCCCCACTACATCTGCCCATTAAACTTCTCTCGGCTTTTTCATCACAATTACGGAGATATAGGGTGTTGTGCTGGTGCTCATGCACCGCAGTACTCGATTAACCTAAATGCATGTGAGCCCGAAGTGCTAGCTAGACCTGCGTGCTAGACCCAGGTGTTCGTGAAAGCCGGGTTGGTCATGGGGTTTAAGCTTTGACGCTGGTCCTTAACTGCGGAAAGTGCAGGATTACCTGTTCTAGTGTAGGGAAAATCACAGGAAAGGTCCTTCTGCATCCGTTGAGGAGCAAAATTTGTTATGCCCCCACTGAGGATTGAACTCAGGACCTTTCCCTAGCACATGAATACGAAGGGAACGCTCTACCACTAAGCTATAGAGGCTCTCAAGCTGTGTTGTATCCTTGAAAAAGTTATTTATGAACGCTGTCCGACAAGGAGCAACAGAGGGATGAAGCTGGCCGGGGTTCCCCACTATACACACTATAATTTCATATATTGTGCAGGCAGACAGATACGTAGATATAATATGTACAAATGTCTAAGTATTATATTGTTGTGTCTGTCTGTGTAGTCGACGTGAGGGCTCTTAGCACTTGCGGGTGCTCTGTGTGGTCTGCTTGTTTTGCGAGTGAGTGCTGCCTGGATGTGCGTCTGTGTGTGTGTCCTGTTGTATGCCTGTTTGCGGTGGTTTAACTGAACTGAGCCGCGGGATAGAAGCGCATACATACATACATACATACATACATACCTGCCGTATATCCAGCACCTCCTTGAATGCTCTGGAGAAGTCGGGTCGGGAGAGGGACAGCAGCATGGCGGAGGAGGAGGACACCACCACGGTCGTGTGCTGGGCTGAGGCACCCTGGAAGGGGGGGGAGAGGAGGGGGGGAGAGCCGAGGGGGTGAAAGACGAATCACGAAGAGTGAAGCTGCTGCCAAGGAAAGAGTGTACAAGAAGCAAAACTGACCAAATTTCCTCCCCCCTCCGCCGCTCTGTTTGGAAAGTCGCGCGCGCGTTGCAATGTTCCGGTCAGATCCTCTGTTGATCTATGCGGCGGCTCCTTTACCTTAGGTCCTCCCTAAGGTCCTCCCCTATGTCCCCATTCCCGCTCCGCTCCGCTTGACGACCGGCCCCTCCCCTTCCTGCCGCCTCCTCCGCCGTCTGTCTGTGTGTCTGTCTGTGTGTCGTGCCCTGCTGGTCTCGGAGCCGCAGGTGGACATCCCGCCCCAGGTCAATTCGGACGGCAGCTGTGAGCCCGGGGAGGGGGTGTACCGGGGCACCCGGGTGAAGCTGGTGGTGGCTAGCGAGCTGCTACAGCCCGCCAGGAACCGAGGCTGGAAGGTGGTGGATGTTGGTCAGGTAGGGGAAGGGGGGAGGCAGGGACCCGGGCGCCGGGTTCCGTCGCATGCGTGTGTGTATACAGGGAAACACCCAGGTCCCTTTCAACGTGGCCCACGTGGTGGGGCGGGGTGTGGTGGGACCATACAGACAATAGCAGACCTCTGAGCTCGGCAGTGGAGGTCGATCCGGTGGCAGTGTGTGATGGCCAGCCGAACATAACATAGCACATCAATCAGTGAGCCTTTCTTTTCCTCGTCATTTGGCGAATAGGCACGAATGTTCGTTATTGTTTCGACTTCCAACCCATGACCTTCTGTCTGTTTGTCTGTCTGCATGTCTACTTACTTTCCCTCCCTCAGAGCGGCCCGTCGACCGTCCTGCTCGACAGCACCAGGTGCGGTGTGGTGGATGGTTATGGAGTGTCCGGGGGGGGGCTGGGACTCGCGGAACCTCCCTCAGCCTCCTTCAGAGCGGCAGATATGGGCCGTACAGTATCTATCCTCATGGGTTTCGCCGTTCATGGGGAATTACCGCTTGGACCTGGGGGCTACCACTACCCCCGGGACACACACACACACCGGTGTGGGGCCGGACGTGTGCACCGGCACACCGCACCGCGACAGGGGGAAATGGGCCCATCAATTTCCCATTAGGCCGTGTAGGGGGCCGCAGGGGGCGAGGGGGCCCCGAGACAGAGGCCGCAGCGACCCGCCTCTAACGCCCGCGCTCCTCTAACGCCCTGCTCTTCCTGTGTCCATCCAGGGAGTCCCCGGGGCAGCGGCAACTCGCCACTGGGCGCGTGTTTGCTGCGAAAGGAGGCGCAGTGCCCTCCGAGATCGCCAAAGGGGGACCTGCGACCGCAGCCTCGGCGGCGGCAGCTGCGGCAGCTGAGACCAAGGGCATCACCACGTCGCCACACCGCACCCGGAGTGGAGTCTCCGATGACTTCTCCAGTCGCCAAAGTGGCCTCACGCATTCGAGGACTCTTGATTTCGCCATAGCCGATGGGTTGGGATTCCGCAAGCAGCAGCAGCCGCAGCAGCAGCAGCAGCAGCCCGACATGTTGCTTCTGACCCGGCCATCCGATATGTTGCTGCTAGGAACTTCCACAGGGCGTTCGGACCCTGTAAGCCCCGTCCCCATCGTACAGGGCGGCCGTACACAGGCGGTGATATCTTATGCCACACTCTCCCAGCGGACACGGCGGCAGATCCTTGGTGCGGTGCGGGGGGGGTGCTGTGTGCTGTGGGGGTGTTGGAGGGGGGTGGAGGGGGTGCTGTGGGGGTGTTGGAGGGGGTTGGAGGGGGTGCTGTGGGGGTGTTGGAGGGGGTTGGAGGGGGTTAGGCGGGCGCGGGATGTAACGGGCTGGCGGCTCGGCTGCATGCTGAGTCCGTTGGGGATAGATAGCTACCTCTGTCCGTCTGTTTGTTTGTCCGTCTGTTTGTCTATCTATCTGTCTGTCTATATCGGTCTTCCGGACTTCCTGTCTACCTGTCTGTCTTTCTGTCTGTCAGTGTGTCTGTCCATCGCATCTACTGTCCTTGCTTTCTGTGTAGGTTGCCAGTCTGTCCGTCTGTCCGTCTGTCCGTCGGTCAGCCTCCTCCTCTTGGCCTTCTTCCCCTTCCCCTGCTGTCGCAGCACTGGTGTGGCGGGCGGTCCGGCTGCAGCACCCTCGCATGTGCCCCGTGCTGGGCATCGTGTGGGAGTGGCCGGGGCTGTTGGAGGGCGGCGGCAAGGTGCCCGTGCTGGTACGGCAATGGCACGAGTTTG
This sequence comes from Volvox carteri f. nagariensis, assembly GCF_000143455.1. Lineage (NCBI taxonomy): Eukaryota > Viridiplantae > Chlorophyta > Chlorophyceae > Chlamydomonadales > Volvocaceae > Volvox > Volvox carteri. The sequence goes on from NW_003307623.1 coordinate 121,105, forward strand.
ACAGTCTGGACCGGCTGTTGGAGAACGAGACGGTGCCGCTGCCGCTGTTGACCAAGGCCAGCATCGCTCAAGGGGTGGCGGAGGGGCTGGCGTATCTGCATGCGCAGGTGAGGGAAATGGGGTGAGGGAGTGAGGGAGCGGAAAGAGGGGGACCCTCAGGGTGGGGGTCAGAGAGGAGGGTGGCCTGAGGAGGGACTGAGTTGAAATGTACTTACTGATGCACGACTACTGCGCTCGCTCCTTACCAGTACCTCCTCGTCTGTGCCGCCACGGCACTACTTGGTGCCCACCATCAGGAGCCCCCCATCGTGGCGGGGCCTTTAGAAGCGTCCCGAGTCATCATGGACAAGCACTTCAGCCCACACCTTTTCCTGAGGCTCCGGAACCTGCACCCAGACTACGGCAGCACTGTCAACACTTCCATCGGCATCGCCGCCGATGGCTCCCGCGCCGCTGGCAAGCTCCGAGCGTTGAGCTACCTCGGGAATCGACCGGCCGCGGGTGCGCTGGCTCGTACGGCAGTCGCAGTCTTGGGTTCTCCACCGGCGCTGGTGCCGAAGGCGGCGGCGGCTGCTCTACTCCCGTCGCCGCTGCCGTACGTGCCTGCAACTGCTACTGATCAGGCGCCCGTCGCCACTACGGCGGTCCTTCCCTTCGCCGTCACGGTGCACCCCCGCGACGACGAGGACGAGGAGCTCTCCCGGCGGCCGCCACCTCAAAGGCTGCAAAGTGTCAGCGTCAGCTTGCTGGCGCAGCAACCAGCGCCGCGACTCACCGGCGCAAGCGTCTTGTCTGACGTGTCGGAGGAACGAGCCTTCGCATCCACCGTGCGACCCGTGGGTCTCTTTGCGCCGCCACCTCAGTACCGGCCCAGCAAGGAACAGGACGTGTACGAATTCGGTTTGCTGCTGTGTCGTATATTCATTGTCGCGTCGCCGGAGGACTCTGGCCGCCTGCGCTTTGCCAATGTGACTTCTGCTGCAGTCGCCGCGGTTTCCGCCATCGCCGCAGACGCCGACTGCAGCGCCGCCGGCGGCACCGCCTTTTATGCTGCGGGGCCGCCGCCGCTGCAGCCGCCGGGGGGGGCCCTCCAGCCGCCGGCGGCCGCTGCCGTGATGCAGACCGTGGATCTGGAACAGCTGGAATCCGTCCTTGGGGAGCTGTACGACATTTGCCCCGAGCTGGGTGACTTGGCGCGCGCTTGTGTGCAGCCCCAATCCGGTCTGACCTTCCCGGCCGTCGCCAAGGCCCTCGAGCAGGTGGTCATTCCCGCACTCACCGGCAGCGACGGCCTCCCGCGCGGGCTGCGACGGAATCCACTGTCTGTGAAGGTGTACGGCAGCATTGGCAGCGGCGGCGGCGGTGCCGGATCCGCGCGCTGCGGCTCCGGCGGGGTGCTGCGTCCGGACCGGCAAGACCTGGAGTTGCGGTCCATGTCCAGTGTGGGGGTGGGGCGCAGTGGCAGCTCGCAGATTGTTTGCAACCGCACCGCGTCCGCGACCCGCCCCGACCATCCGCGCGGGTGGGTATAAGTGAGGCTGTTGCGGTGGGTCGGTGGGTCGGTGGTTACAGGTTGGCAAGGAAGCTTGGCGCCCATCGTCCTTGACAGCGCTAGGTGCTGCCGTACGTACACCTGTCGCGCCTTCATGTAGTATCCGTTCGCTCCCATTTCCCATCTCGCAGAATGCGCAGCCAACAGCACCACCTTCTCCACCACCACGCAGTCGCCTCCGACGACCTCCTGTTCGACATCTTCCCACCCAAGGTAGGTCGAGAGACACACACACATATATATACATGTATAGGTGCGAGCGTATTGTCGCTAAGGAGTTTAAAGATGGCTCCGGTATTGCTCCATACCCTTACCTGCCCCACTCGCAGGACTTCCCCCTGTAGAAGGGCCCCCCCCTCCTTCCCCCCCTCCTCCCCCCCGTACGGTGGCCTCATGACCAGACACGGCACATGCCAGCGGCTCCTAGCGGCCTGCCGGTTCCCCCCCGTGTCGGTCTCCTCCCCCCCCGTGTCGGTCTCCTCCCCCCCCGTGTCGGTCTCCTCCCCCCCCGTGTCGGTCTCCTCCCCCCCCCGTGTCGGTCTCCTCCCCCCCGTGTCGGTCTCCTCCCCACCCGTGTCGGTCTCCTCACCGGCTGTGTCGGTCTCCTCCCCACCCGTGTCGGTCTCCTCCCCACCCGTGTCGGTCTCCTCCCCCCCCGTGTCGGTCTCCTCCCCCCCCGTGTCGGTCTCCTCCCCAGCTGTGTGTTGCTTGCTGTGCTGCCCGTCAGTCGGCCCGTCATCACGTTCCTTCCCGCCCACGGCCCTCCACTTTCTCGGGTGGCCGCAGGTGGCCCGGGCGCTGCAGGCCGGTGAGAGCGTCCAGCCGGAGCGGTACGAGTGTGTCTCCATATTCTTTTCTGACGTGGTGAGTTACCCTGGCATGGCAGCCCGGCAGCATGGCAGCATGGCAGCCCGGCAGCATGGCAGCATGGCAGCCCGGCAGCCCGGCAGCATGGCAGCCCGGCAGCCCGGCAGCATGGCAGCCCGGCAGCATGGCAGCCCGGCAGCATGGCAGCATGGCAGCCCGGCAGCATGGCAGCCCGGCAGCCCGGCAGCATGGCAGCCCGGCAGCATGGCAGCATGGCAGCCCGGCAGCATGGCAGCCCGGCAGCATGGCAGCATGGCAGCCCGGCAGCATGGCAGCCCGGCAGCATGGCAGCCCGGCCCGAAAACGCATTCCATGTGAGGAAACCGCAGCAGCAGCAGCAGCAGCAGCAGCACAGAATCCAGAAAACAAATTTCAATATTGCAACGAGAGCTAAAGATAAAGGGTGGAACAAAACCTGCTCGGCGGGCAACCTCGTAAGGGGGCTATGCACCTGAGAGCTGAAGCCAGGACCCACTGGCCGCCAAGGACCATCGAGACACATAGAGAAACAGTAGTACGGCACAGTACGGCACGGTAGAGCAAACGTGCTACGACTGCTACTTCCAGGATATTTCGATACGAGGACCAGCCCCGGCTGCTAGTGCACATGCATGTGACGTCTCTGTTGCGCGAAAGTTAGCTGAAATCCTTGCAGGAGGCGGGCGGGCAGGAGGGAGATGCATGATGTCCCCCTTCCCCCATCCCCCAATCCTATCCTAAACACCCTCTCCCCTCTCCCCCTCCCCTCCCAGGTGGGCTACACGGACTTGTGCGGGCAGCTGCAGCCGGGCGAGGTGATGGACCTGGTGCACCGCCTCTACTCGCGATTTGATGACCTCATTCGGGAGTTGAGGCTCTTCAAGGTGCGTAGCCAGGCAGCTACTAGGCAAACAGCGGTTGGCGAAGGTTGGGTTGGGTTGGGTCCCTCCGGGAAAGACGATCTAGGACCCCTTTCCCCTTTCTTTCTCCCTTCCCTCTCACCACTGCCCACAACGCCAACAACAACTCTGTATGTAGGTGGAGACTGTGGGCGACGCCTACCTGGCCGTCGGCAACTTGCGGTGGCCGCAGCCTGACGACCACGCTCGCCTCATGGCCCAGTTTGCTTTCGCTGCCGTACGCGCCGCCAACTCGTTGCCCGTACACCCTGACCGTCCGGAGCTGGGCACCGTGCATGTGCGTGTGGGGCTGCATTGCGGGCCCGTGGTGGGTTCCGTCGTGGGAACCCTGAACCGGCGCTATTGCTTGTTCGGGGATGCGGTCAACACGGCGGCACGCATGGAGCACAACAGCGAGGCGGACCGGATCAACTGCAGCGCGGCCTTTGCGGCGCTGCTGCGGGAGCAATGGCCGGAGGGGGCCAATGCCGTCAGTCGCGGCGTGCGGCAGGTCAAGGGTAAAGGGTGAGTGACGCCAGCTGAGTAGGCTGGAACGGGAAGCTGAGTATCCATCCACCCACATAAAGCAAAAGCATGAGACCAAGCATCGCATGAGTCGATTCCTCCCCCAGACAGTGGTGTTCCCCATGTGGGGGCCTTCAGACAGACAGGCGGGCGGGCAGGCGGGCGGGCGGGCGGGCGGGGGGAGGGGATATCTACCACCCCTCAACCACCACTACCCACCTCCATCCACGACTGGACATCTCGTGGGGTGCCCAACACTGTCCATCCTGGCAGGCCTTTGGAGATATTTTGGGTGGAAGAGAGGCGGCCGGTGGAAGCAGTGTCAATGCGGGACGTCACAGAGGCCTCCACCCAAATGGCAATGGAGCGCTTGCGCCGCCAGCAGCCCGCTGTGGAGTAGTGCTGCTGCCTCAGTGCAGCCCCTCACGAACGGAACAACGGTAATACGGTACGACAGAATGCCGTACAAATAAGGCATTCCAATTACAACATCAATCGATATGTGTTCGTGATGCACCTCCGCAACTGCAGAGGCCTTCACTTCAGCAACCGCCACAGTGTTACACCGCATCATGCGCAGTCGCTTGCTAGCTGCTGACCCCTAGCTGGGGGGTACCGCCACCGGGGAAATGCCGAAGCGCGGGCAAGTCGTGTGTGCCGTGCAACCGCGCGTGGAAAGGGCTGCGAGGGTTGGGACTTAAAAGTAGCACTAGTGGCACTAGTGGCACTAGTGGCACTAGTGGCCACAATGCACTGGCCACAATATGTGTCGGGAGGTGTGTAGGCGCATTTGTACATTTCGCGTCTTCTTGTGCTGCCGTTGCCGTTGCCGTTGCCGTTGCCGTTGCCGATCGGCATCACGATGCCGATGGTGATGATTGAGCTGCTGGGCGCCATGACGTGTACGAATGTAGTAGTGCGCAGCTAGATGATGATAACTTTGCAAAGAGCGAGCAGCAGTGGCCGGGTTGCAGAACTGCTGGCAGCACTGTTACATGGGCAGCAGTCCATATGAGTCTGGGTGGCCATCCGGGGTCCCCCCTGGAGTCCCTACAAGTGCGGACCCCGCTCCTCGGCAGCAACCCATTAAGCTCTTTTGTTTATGTTTATGTGGCTGGTCCACGGTGCGGTGGTTTTCGTACGAAGGGACTTGTGTGATGATGGGGGCCTAAGTCTTGTCTTCTACAGTAGACCAGGTAGGTCATGCGTCCGAGGTTAAAGAGGAATGTGAGAAGGTGCGTGTTCTATTATAATTATAACCTGTTTATTATAACTCACTGACAGCAGCCCTCTGACAGATGGCCCCCTCTGGCGTTGAGAGCTAGCAGTGTGTGCTGCACGCGCAGAGTAAAGGTATTGATACAGCAGGAGGAGGAGCGAGGGTGCTTCATTAGAGAGTGGGGTGCTTACTAGCAGCGGCTGTTTTTCACTTTACCAGCAGGGATCACTTACTAGTGAGTGGGGTTTGAAGAGATAGTATTATCATTAATTGCATATTGTCAGTAAGCGGCCATGAGAGGCGAGGAGTGAAATGGGACCGGTCCACATGATTATTGTTAACAGCACATCCGTACATCCGTTGGGTTGCAGCACCCCTGTTTGTGGCAGAAGTCCACGGCGTGAGGTCGGCAGGTGTACCGGTACGGCATGTGAGTGTGTGACTTCTGTGCCACGCACGCACGTGACATGAATGAAGCTTGGGGTTGTGACGATTAGGGTCGCACTAGCACTAGCACATGCACGCACTGGGGCGCTAGAAGCCATAGATGCCCCCCCCCCGCCGCCCGGCAAGGGGGTCAGCAGGGGTGGGTGCTACAGCCACCATTGCGTGCTTGCTCGGATGTGCTCCCTCCTGCTCGGGTGGGTCACGTTGCCGTCAAAAGGGCCATAGGGACATACATACATACATATCCCTTCAGGCCCTTGCTTGTCCACCAGCCAGGCTAACGGCGAAACTGAGCATGCATTCGAGCACGGCGGACTGAGCAAACCCCCGATTTCTTGATTTAATTGACTCCATCAAAGCGCGAGACATACAGGATAGGTACAGGGGGTATTCTTGCAGTCAAGATGCCGTCTGAGCGAATTCGTACCGTTATTGTATTAGCGTTTGCATGGTGACACGTAGTGACTGACGTACGGCCAGCTGCCGAACCAAAGACGCCTGCCTTCTTTCCGCCTTCCTGCCTTTTTCCAATGCAATTTTGATACAACTGATGTTTCCGTCTCCGTGGGGTAGAAGCAGTAGTTGTGCATATGCTTATGCACGGTGGCGGTTGTGTGCTGTCCTTACACGATGATGATGACGATGATGATGATGATGATGATGATGATGATGATGATCATGATGATGACGCATATGCACATGCTTCTAGAGCTGCAGGGCGTGTGGGCGAAACCATGACGAATTACTGCTGGTCATAGCAATGTACAATTGTTTTATATGTCTGTACGTATGTTTGTTTGTATGTATTGCGAGTACTTAACCAGCCATCACAACATCTTCATCACAACGCCCGCTGCCTGACCGCTGCTGTCTGTGCTGGTTGACTGCCAAAGCACCCGCCACCACTGCCACTGCCGGTTTGTGTTGGGTGGATGTGGACTGGATGCACTCTGTCATGTCGAGCACCATTGTTATTGTGTCGGCTTGCAATTCCTTGCGTAAAATCGCGTGTGGCCATTGCCGTACGTACGTACGAGGATGTATAGATAAGTTTTGGTGGGAGTATGTGTACACGTTTGGCACACTCATAGTTGCAATTATACATATGGGATCGATACCCATTAGGGTCAAAAATCCTTCCGATGGTGGAAGGTAGTGCGCCCCTAGTTGATGGACGGTGGTGACCTGGGATAAAGTTAACTTGCGAGCAGACCAGGAATGGAGTTGGGCCGCTGTCGACCCCACAGATTCCATTGGATGCTGGTGGTGGGTGCGGAACCTGAGCGATCCACCGAGAAGTTGACTAGGGTGACTGGATGAGGGTGCCCCGAAATACCGGGTAAGGCAGGGTTTCGCAGGGTAGCTGCCACAGAGTGAAGATACTCCCCCCTGTCCCACACATCATATGTCCATTGGCCAGGAGTCATGAGTCCGCCATGTTTGGTTGTTCCCCATTTCAAGAATTGACATCATACTCACATCGTTGCTTGCCATCATCATGCAATCTGGTCTTGCTCGACATCACAGTAAGTCGCCATGTACACACGGTGGTGCTGCTCGACCTGGTGCCGATACTAAGATGACACCATCAGACGCCTTCACTGGCCAGGCAGTGCCCCCACCCTACTTCACCCGCCCACCCTGCTGCTGCTGCTGCTACTTAAATGGGCTGTCCTTCAGAACCTCTGTTTCTTTGTATGGACGAAAAAACCTTTATGAAATGGAGTTGGATAGGAAGAATTTCATCACTTGCGTGGAGGGCTGTAGGGTCTGGAACTGATCTGTGGAGAGTTCTCGTACCTAGTACCTAGTAGGTACTGATAATGAGGTGCATGACATGTATGTATGTATGTATGTATATATATATACCATGGACATACTTGTGGGCGTAGGTACGGCGCGGATCTTCGAATTCATATGGCGCATACATGCGGTATATGGCAGGCACATAACACGCTTATGGTTTTGGGCTGATCGGAATAATGATGTGGGTATGTGGGCGGGGTGTGCGGGGTCGGTCGCTTGTGGCATATTGGTAATACTTTGGTGATCCTAGCTAGCTAGGATCTTCACTTATAGCCTGCGCCTATAACCCCTATGTTTGTTTCCATCCTATTGGTCTAGGGTGTGTTTTACCCTATCTGCGTGATTGATATGATGTATATGTAGCCGATGAGCCATGATGAGCCATGTTTGTTTACGGTGGACCAGCCGCGAGGCAGGCTGTGATGTGACGGGTGCACAGTACCCTTCAGCATCGTTGCTCTTGATGTTGGTTGGATGCTGCTCATTGTGCAAATGGTGCAGGCTGTTGAAGGAAAATATTAACCTCACCCATGTTATGTATGGGTGATTTTAACTTTTTGCACGGGTGTTTGGAATGCCCATTCCCTAGCTGCATAGCTTTCTTGTAATGGGAGGATGACCTTTAGTAGCTGGCCGCTGGAAAGGCCAGGAAAGACCTCTCGAGATGCTGGCGGTCGCGCTTAGCGCGTATTTGTATAGCCGTATTGTGTACCAGCTACTACAGACCTCTAAACGACAATTGGTATGAGGGAAGATTTCACAACTGCTGGACGGACTACAACTGGGAACTGTAGTAGCTTGTACACAGTACGGCACATGAATCAGCTACAAATACGCGCGAAGCGCTTCACCAGCATCTAGAGAGGCCTTATCCGCGGCGGCCAGCTACTACCAGAACTCATTTTGAACGTGGCCAACACTTGCTAATGTTGAGATGTTGAAGGATCGGTGGCGGCGCAGCTGACGCTGACTGTTAGCGGCGACATGCTGTGGCGCGTGGACAGACTGACAGACAGACAGATACACAGGAATACAGACAGACAGACTGTTGTATTTTTGGGCGGGGCCCCAGCGCGAAGCGCCCAGGGGGGCCCCGTAGGATTGCCCATGTCCGTGTGTGTGTGCGTGTGTGTGTAACGGACCAAACATAATATCTCGCCCGGCTGAAACGCGTTATAGGTATAATATATCATTCTCTATCTCAAGGTATCTCGCCTGTAGCCAACAAAAATCGTATGAGCACAAACAACTTTCGCTGCGTCATTTGACCGAGGCCAAAGTCACATCAACGCCTCTCGGGCTAAATTTAATCTCAAAAGGTACCGCGTATTTCATATTTGAATTCTTAGATGACGGCGTATGATAACTCGAACTCCCAGGCATTGAGTGTGTAACGGACCAAACATAGTATTTCACCCGGCTGAAACGCGTTATCGGTAATATATAGCATTCTCTATTGCAAGGTATCTCGCATGTAGCTAACAAAGATTGTATGAGCACAATCAAATTTGGCTGCCTCCATTGACCGAGCTCATAGTCACATCAACGCCTCTCGGGCTAAATTTCATCTCAAAAAGGTGCCGTGTGTCTCATCATTGATTTCCGAGATGACAGCGTATGATAACTTGAACACCCAGCTTGTGTTACCATTTGCCCGCACGGGCATTCCGACTTGCCACCAGCAGGCCGACAAATTTGCTTACATTTCTCTATGAAATACGCAAGTTGCTCATTTGTACATTTACTTTAGCCAATGCTCGGGGCCTCCGGAGACTTGCGGTATGCCGCGTTAGCTCGCGGCTGTGGGGCGGTTTGCTGAGGCCGCTGGCACTTCGGGGATAAACATCACAGAGAGCGCCGAAATTCACCCAGCTTTCGTTACCATTTGCCCGCACGGGCATTCCGACTTGCGGTCTGCCTCACTGTCCATGCGGCATGCACCCGGGATGGATGCGATTCCCGTGGAGCCCGCAGGCGGTGCTGACGATTCCGCTGGTGCAAGCTTAGCTCTCACACCATCAGCACTGCTGCAAGAAAGCACATCTCCCACCGCGTTGACACTACCCATCAATTGTCACACGTGCCGCGCTAGCTACCGGCCTGTACGGATGCAGGGGGGTCCCGCCCTTTTTCCGGCTTCGAGGAAGCCGACACCCGACTTGTCTGGGCATATCACGGGATCTGCATCCGCCGATCGGTAGCTTCCTGGAGTCGTGGCATAACACAGACCAGACAGACAGACGCCGGACCCCCAGAGAATGGTACCAGAGAATGGTAACAGCAGCAACAGGACTCAACGGGGGTCCGGCGCTTTGTTGTGTAAGACCAACAACAAAGCGCCGGACCCCCGTTGAGTCTTACACGTCCACATCGAGCTCCTCATCACTGGAATGACGGTCGCTCCAGCCAGGAACGCATCAGTCGGAGCAGCTCGCCAAGATAATGGAATGCGCCTGTGGCGACAGGACGAAGAGTATGCAATGATGTGAAGAGGTTCTTTGTTTGCAACTGAAGTTGCAAGTACAAGGAAAAGGGAAGGCGAGTGGAGGGAAGCGTAGGGCAGGGCGGCTGCAGCGCTTGTTGGTAATGGATGGCTGGGGAAAAGTACTGTAAGCAAGTGCTCCAGCACTTAAGTAAAATGCGGATTTCGGTTCTTGGTTGATGAGATGCGGGTCCCGTGCCGCCTGCAGCCAGAGAACCAACGGTCATCGGCCCTGCAATATTCGGTGTGAGCGTCGCTTTCGCTCTTACCTAGCCGTGCCGCGGGCTACGCAGTTTCAGGAGTATTCAGGAGTATATGCTGCGAAATTAGGTACGTCTGCACTCTGACCGTTTGCCGGGGACGCGCGGAATCACCGCCGTGACGCGCGGAATCACCGCCGGCGATTGTCAGGAGGGCTAACGACTGCGGATATGTTGCCCCATGATTTGCATCCTCGTTGGTGGCCTCGTGAACTGCATGCACGTCGCTGAACGCGGGGTCGTTGGACGCCCACGCGAACCGACTGGCAGGGCCGCTTACTATTTCCCTCTGTCGCATGTAAAAAAGGAGTAATTGTATTTATGCGTGTACCGTAGTCTTACTTATACGCGACGTTACAAACTGTGACGGGCCTGGCCGAGAGGGGTCTGACATTTCTTCGGTTTAAAAACGAATGGCGGCCAAAATATCCGAAAGTATGGTCCACATTTCTCCGTTACATTATGAATGGCGGTCGTCGCGGCCCACCGCGAGCAAAATCTGCCAACTTCACCTGCTTCACAGGCACCGTCCGACCTCTGGCACCGTCAGTCGGCGGTTTATTTCCTCCTTATCCATCTTGCAACATGTCAACAACTATATTTTTTGGACTTATACTATCTTCGTCGGTCCCATGACCTTTAATGGCAGATTAAGCCCGGAACCATCGTACATGGCTCCACATAAACTTGCACTGACAAACCGATGGCGACGCCCTAGGGCCAAAAGCTGGTCCGGATTTCTATACTTTTTGAATGGCGAAAATCGCCATTAGTTTGTAACGTCGCGTATAAGTAAGACTACGGTACGTGAAAATGGGTGAGGTGCTGGATGATTATGAGGCGCAAACGTTTTCTATGTTTACCGCCCTACCTAAGGAGCAGCAATTGAAAGGCCATGAAAATGTAACGTGATGCAATCCGCTCACGCCTATCTGCTCGCTACGCGTGGTTAAGAGCCAAGTTCCCGCAGCACGCCCCAAGGATTGCACAATTTCACGTGGAGTAGAGCAGCGGCTGGATGTGTGTGTGTATGTGTGTCTCAGCTTGTGTGTTCAGTATGCGTTGCAGAATCGACGGCGGCGCAGCTGACGCTGACTGTTACTTCAAAATGAAATTGCAGGCGAAGACGTTAAAGATTGGACGCGCTAAAGATGTTAAAAAGGTTGAAATTAATGAAAAGTTATTGTAGTAGCGGTCGGCAGGACTTTTTGAGATTCCTAGAAGGAATACCGCTCGATAAAAGATGAGATGAAGAGACGCACGGCCACTGCCCTAAACATCGGCGCCAGCGGAAAACTCATGGGTCGCCATCATACAATCCGTGATCTCATTGCGCCGTCCTGACGTGCCCAAATGTGCACCACTTAACTACTATATATGTATCGGCAGTCCCATAAGATAAAAGGGTAAGTCTCCCCAATAGTCACATGTAGACCCGGGGTCAAAACCCCTACCCAACAACTCACGAGTCAAAGTCCGGACCACATTCCCGTCATGACACCTCGGGACGTATCCCAACGTTCACACAAGGCCCATCGCATATCGGCAACGTTTAAATTTCACCTCGCCCAGAGCCTTCGTGAGCACATCCGCAACCATCCACTCCGTCGGGCAGTATTCCAACTGCACCTCACCGCTATTCACTCGCTCCCGTACTATGTGATGCTGTACGTCGATGTGCTTCGAACGAGCAGACTTAATCGGGTTGTTTCCTAAGCTAAGCGCCCCCTGGAAATCTATTTGAATCTTCATAGCGCTCGCAGGCAAACCCAAATCGACCATCAGCTTGCGAAGCCACAAAGCCTCGCGAACAGCTGCCGCTGTATGTACGAAGACGACCCATGAGTTTTCCGCTGGCGCCGATGTTTAGGGCGGTGACCGCGCTTATTTCTCTCTCTCACTTTCACCGAGCGGTATTCCTAATAGGAATCTCCAAAAGTCCTGCCGATCGCTACTTTAACAATTTACTCTTGTAACATCGTGCCCAATATCTTCGCCGCCGGCATTCCTCTTCCGGAATAACAGCGTCAGCTGCCACCGCCGTCGATTCTTCAACAGGTTATCAGCCCCGTCTAGCGCCGACAGCTATCGTCCGATTGTTATTTCTATCCCTTATCGACAATGGTCAAGGATAAGCTTGATGAGCCGCTGGACCTCCACAACTACTCCACGTGGCAAATCAGGTTTAGCGCGATGTGCATGGAGCTTGGGCTTGAGCAGGCTTTGCTCGCCGAGCCGTGCAACGAGGAGCAGATTCGTCAATCGCGGAAAGTCGTCAATCAATCAAGAACGTGAAGGACCATCACCTTCCAATGGTTACTGGTGCCGCCAACGCGAAGAAGGCTTGGGACGCCTTGGGTTCAGTGTTTGCTGCCAACAACAACGCCTGCAAGGTGGCTCTACACCCAGAATTCAGCCGTTTTAAGATGGTCGACGGTGAACCTCTTCCGATGTACTTTGCGCGTGCAAGGCAGCTGCAAACAGATTTATTGGGAGTCGGCCACGTAATTAACGACTCCGAGCTGGCGTACACCGTCCTAGTTGGTCTACCCAGTCGGTACAGCGTGGTGACGACTACATTACTAATGTGTGATGGCGATTTGGACATGGCGAACGTCACAGCAAAGCTTCTCTCTATCGAGACGGCTAACGGTGGGTCAGGCAAGCCTACCGAGTCGGCAGCCTTCACGTCTGTCGGTGTCTGTCGGCGGTTCGACGTTCGGTGCTTCTACTTCTGGTTATGGTAGCCGGGGACCGGCTAACAACAGCTCGGGACACAGTCGAAAGCAACTCATCTGCTACTACTGTAATAAGCCTGGGCACATGGTAAAGGACTGCAGGCAGCTTAAAGCGCTCAAGCAGTCGTCAAATTCCGGATATAAGGGTGGCTACAACAACAGTGGCAATGGAGCTAGTGGCAGCGGAGCTAGCGGCAGCAAACCAGGATCCGGTGGATTAGCTAAGGGGCCAGGAGTTCCACGGCAGGTAGCATTCGTGGCATACAACAGCGAGCGTCCGACGGAATGGTTTCTGGACTCAGGCGCCACTCACCACATAATGTATGACTGCTCAGAACTTTTCAACGTGCGGTTGTTGGAGCCATGGGAGCACTTCAACATCATGGGCATTAAGGGACAGTCTCTTCGGCCGACTGAAGTTGGCACGCTTATGATTCGGTCTAACGTCAACAATAAACAGGCCATCACTTTCAAGAAGGTCTACATCGATGAGGAGGCCACCGCCAAAATCCTATCGGTCCGCATCATTGATGATCGTGGAGGCAGTGTGGTCTTCAGTGGCGGACAGGTGAAAGTATGCGTACAGAACAAGTTGGTGCTGACTGGAAAGTGGGATGGGGACTTGTATCCCGTCTGCTACAGCAGTGGAGGTACGGGCGCTCTGAAGTGGATGCAGCGTGAAGACAACAGGATACCTTCTGGTGGTGATGCAGTGTGTGCTGCCATGGGTATCGGAGCTGAACATGCAGCACTTTGGCACCGACGGTATGGCCACTTGGGATACAGCAACCTTGAGGTGTTGCTACGTCATAATATGGTAACTGGATTCAATGTTGACCGACACAGCATACAATCAGCCAGCGTGTGTGTGTGTGAGACTTGCGTCCCCATACACGTGGTCCTTTTCCGCGAACAGGGCATAAAGCATCACAGCCACTAGCATTAGTCCACATGGATGTGTGTGGACCTATGCCTGAACCTAGTGGTTCGCATTATGTGACAACTCTGCTTGACAATCATACTGGTCTTTCAGCTGTTGTGTTTACAGTGACCAAGGAGGAGTTCTATTTGTTGGCTTAGACACGACGGAGTGAAGCGACCGGAGCTTCTAAGGCTGGTTCTGTGGTACTGTCGTACAACTGGTTCGCAGTGGCGACTTAATTCTCGCTGCTCTCCTGGTGAAGTCATTCTGCCTTCACGCAGAAGAGCATACAGCCTTGTCCAATTGTCAGTGTGACAGGCTGTACTTGAAGCCTTACCAATTCAAGTTCCGATCTACATCGCTTGAGTTCTTATGATTCCTACTTAGTTCATTTAAATGTCAACTATTAATGACAATGTGCCATCGACTGAGACTGTAGCCACCGTTCCAGGTGGGACCGGTGGTGGGTTGGGCGCCATTGGGTCCTCCCCGCCGGCCGGTGCTGCTAAGACGGGCGCTGCCGTTTTAGAAACAGTAGTGATGAATGCCTTAGAGAAGGTCTCTGAGAAGCACCGCCGGGACGACCGGGCCACTTTGGAGCAGGCAGATGAGCTGTGTGCGGATTTTATGGCCAATGAGCAGAAGGTGCCAAGAGATGTAATCGGTCACCGCCTGCAAGCCTTCACAGGCTTTCATCTCGGCCTTCAGCTCATTCACAGCTACCTTGATGCCGGCTGCTACGAGAAGGCCGCTGAGTGGACAGACCGGCTCCAACTTCGCGCCGAGATCGGTATGGAGGTGACACACCAGCTAGCCTCAGAGCCCCGCATAGGCCTGACAGCCACGGATCACTGTTTTAATAACATCATCGGCACACGTATTCCAAAAGGCGAGAAAGCGGAGGCCCTAGTGTGTAAACAGAAGGACTGGGCTCTGCGGACGGCAAGCGCCTCCACGCCTGGCAGTCATGGCGGCAGCCATTCTCATGGTGCCGGAGGCTCCGGCAGAGGCAGCGGTGGCGGATCGCGCGGCAGCAACCAAAGGGGTGGCGGCCAGCATGGAGGTCATGAGTACGGTGGAGGTCGCGATGCAGAGCGCTTTGATCGCAGCGATCGCAATGGCAATAGCCACAAGGAAGGCTGTAGCAGCAAGTAGTGGCTTTCAGATTCTGGTGCAGTAGAGTGGGGCCAGTTTGCCTGTCCTTTTTTCTTGGCCCGTGTGCCACCCTCTTCAATGACTACCGCCGGTCAGTGCAGTGTGCACAGGATTTTTTCCTTTCTTGGTTACGATGAGGTTGCCAGCGAACATCGACTTGGGCACCCACGCGTGCGAATTGAGGCGCCCGTGTGCGCGATAGTCGGCACCCACGTGCGCAGTTGTTGGCGCCCGTGTGCGCAGTTTTTTGGCGCCCGCGTGCACAGTTGTTGGCGCCTGTGTGCGCAGTTTTTTGGCGCCCGCATGTGCAGTCATTGGCACCCGCGAGCGCAGCTGTAAGCTTCGTTGACGACTTTCTTTTACTTGTGGTGTTTTGCCTTCCCGCTTTGTTCCTTTTATTGCTTTCGTTTTTTGCGGTTGTGAACAGACCGTCGCACGGGTTCACTTTGTGGCAGCGTTTGCAGTTTCTTCCTTTTCGGATGTTTCGCGTCAGGCCAAGTGGTCACTCAAGTCGCCTTGGCAGCCGGCCGGCTGGGGGGACCCGTTTTTTGCCTGTCTTACTCTTTAAGTGTTGCTCCACTTCTCGCCTCGCCTGTGTCTCCAACAGTCTGTCCGGTGCTCGCTTGCAGGCCTTCATAGCCGCCAGTAATTTCCAGCCTGAGGACCCATGGATTCGTTCTCGCACGACGATGCTATTGCCTTCCTGTCTGAGCTAGGGGTAGAGGCCCTCTCGAGTCCGGGCCTTGCAGAAAACGTCCAGCTGTCCGTCAGTCACAACGCCAGCCAATTCAAAGGGCAGCATCTCTTAGGTCAGCCGCGCGGCCCACCTACCGCATTCCCCGTAGACTTGCCAGCCCCAAAAAGGCCCGCACCGGGCCCCGTTCCTGCCCATCGGCCAAACCTGGACTCCGCACCAGTTCCAGCAAGTCTCGCCATGCATCAGAAACAACCAGCCCGCCCCGCGGTGGCGCCAGAAGGTGTGAAGGTTGAGACCCCGGGTGAATTCTGGGAAGATAAAGGGGAGTTTTCTAGTTCTACTTTTGACATCGCCTTGGGATCTCGGTCGTCTCCAGTAGCGGGTCTGCCTCCCGTGCCACCCCAGATGAGGGGACGCCTCTCGAGCAAGAAACGCGCTTGGAAGGCTTGGGTTGTGAACGCGCTGGTCATCTCGTGGATAACGTCGGGTTTCCCACTTCGTTGGGTCTCCAGCCCTCCCCCCCAGCACTCTGGCCGCAATCACGCTTCGGCAACCGCCAACGCCACGTTCGTGGACAAAGCCGTAGCAGATATAGTGGCGTCGGGCATGGCCCGTGTTTGGCCGTCGCAGCCCCGTGTGGTTTGCCCGTTGGGGGTTGTGCAGCAGGCAACTAAGCTCCGGCTTATTTGGGACGGCAGGCCGGTAAACGATTACTTGCACGTCCCTTCCTTCCGCTATGAAGACCTGAAGGCGGTTCCTGGTTGGCTACTCCCAGGCGATTATCTTTTCACATTGGACCTTAAAAGCGGCTATCATCACCTCGATATCGATCCCAGGTTCTGGGAATATCTCGGCTTCTGCTGGAGAGGGGTCTTTTATGTCTTCACACAACTGCCTTTCGGCCTCGCTTCCGCTTGCTGGGCGTTCACTTGCTGGGCGTTCACGAAGCTCATGCGAGAGGTCATGCACCCCTGGCGCAAATGCGGCTGGCGATGCTCGGGCTACATAGACGATCAGGTTCACGCAGACCAAAACGCCGACAGCTTGGTCCGGTGTAGGGCCGAAGTGGTTGCTCAGTTGGAGTCGCTCGGTTTCTTGGTCAATAAGGAGAAATCTATGCTGGGGGCCGTGCAGCATCGCATTCGTTACTTGGGCATGCTTATCGATACCAAGGACGGAGTTTTCATCGTGCCAGACAACAAGCGGGACCGCCTCTTATCTCAGATCAGCAGTGTGCTAACGGCGCGGTGCTCGACCCCCCGCCTATTGGCATCCATTAAAGGCCAACTCCTGGCCATGTCTTGGGCCCTCGGACCTTGGGCCCGGCTGCGCACCCGAGCTCTCGGCCAACTCGGCAGACCTGGGAAACCCATCTCTCCCTCTCTGACGACGCGCGGGAGGAGCTGTCTTTCTGGGAGTCGTCCTTTGATCGGTTTAACGGCAGACGGCACCTGTGGGTTATTGGAGAATTGGCGACGGTGACGGCTAACGCTGATTGTTATTCCGGAAGGATTGCCGGTGGCGAAGATATTTAGCACGATAAAATGTTACAAGTAATGTAAAGAGTATTGTTAGCGTTCGGCAGGACTTGAGGAGATTCCTGGTAGGAATACCGATCGTTGTGAGATAAACTAATAGGCGCAGTCACCGCCCTAAATACCGGCGCTAGCGGAAAACTCGTACATTCCGCGATCTAACTGCACGTACATTCCGCGATCTCACTGCGCCGTCCAGACGGTGCCCTAATGTCTATCACTTAGCTACCGGATATGCATCGGTAGCCCCATAAGGTTCTGGGGTAAGTCTTCCCCATTAGTCAGGCGCAGACCCGGGGTCAAATCCCCTGGTCGACAACCACACGAGTTGGGAGAGGACCGTTTCCTCAACACGCCCCCTCGGGCCGTATCCCAACGAGTACCAAGTTCATCTGCACATCTCACACAAGGCCCATAGCATCTCGGCAACGTTTGAACTTCACCTCGCCCAGAGCCTTCGTTAGCACATCCGCTACCATCCACTCTGTAGGGCAGTATTCCAACTGCACCTCACCGCTATTCACCCTCTCACGCACTATGTGATGCTGCACGTCGATGTGCTTCGACCGAGCAGACGTAATCGGGTTGTTTCCCAAGCTAAGCGCCCCCTGGGAGTCTATCTGGATTTTCACCGCGCTCTCAGGCAAGCCCAAATCAACCATCAGCTTGCGAAGCCACAAAGCCTCACGAACAGCCGCCGCTGTAGCTTGGTACTCAGCCTCCACCGACG
>NW_003307623.1:139343-142440 GCF_000143455.1 Volvox carteri f. nagariensis
TCCAAAGAACTTCGAACGACTCTCAGACTCTCATGTGGCGACATCTATAGAGGTAGCTACCTCCTGAACCCGGGAAAATCCCTGCAGGTTAACCTGACTAGTTTCCCCCTACACCAAGCACTATCCCTTCTGAGCTCTCAAGGCCACACTACTAGGCTAAAAGACTCGACCGAACCAACCCCATCCCGGCCCGCCGGCTGTCCAGCCGCCCCTCAGCGGCCGTTTGCCACAAGCCTGCAGCTGGCAGAGCCTGGCGCGGAGGCGTCTGCGATTGACCGGCGAAGAAGGGAAAGGGAAACTTGTTAATCCACGATTGATTTCTTTTCAGAACTAGCCAGAGACACAATGGATTTCAAGCTAAATTGCGTTCCCCAATCCACTTCGAACTGTATGAATGCGAATGAATAATCTTATTCGGGAGTTTCATGCCCTCAAAGCGGGAACAAACGCTAAAACTGAATACATACATAGTTCTAAATCTTCTACTAAAATTTGGGGTTGAAGGTGGGTAACCGATGGGTAACCCATGGGTTACCGACCCAATCAGTGCCTTAGGGTGGGCGGGGCTTCTCAATGAAGGTACAGCTGATGGTACGACTGATGGATAACCGAATGAATGTTGTGCACAGGGGCAAACCACTGTAACTTGTGCGTGTTTCTGCTAAGTTTTCCGCACCGTTGCATTCTCAAAGCCATTCTTTCGTAAAACCGTCATAAGAATGCTTGAGACTGGCATAAGAACGTTCTCAGCAGCGCCAGCATTCTCAAGCCGTTCTTAGCATTCTTAGCGTTCTCAGGAACATTCTTTAGCACGCTTCCATTTTGGTAGGGTCCGGCCGTTTATGTGTTGCATATATCCCGTTCCTTTCGAACATGTTGTCGCCGCTGTCCACCCATCGCAGGTCCTGCGATGTATACTCTGCTTGGTCGACAACGAGGACCCTAATAACACACGGACCCGACGTACGAGCGCCACTGGATCCACATTTCGGCCGCCACGGCTCCGCGTCACCACAACGGATGTCGTGCCAGTACACCGTCCTGCCGCCTATACGGCGGTGCTGGCTGCTGCCGATCGCGCGACCATGCAGGCACCGCGGCTTCTGCCATTCGCCGTGCACTCGACAGGTATGCTCCCGGCCCGACTTCCGCCCCCTTTCGGTCCTCGTCGTGACCGTACTAGTATCCGCCCCCATGTCACTCCGTGTTATATGATTGCACCTGCGCTATTCCGTCTGACCGTCTGACTGTCTGTCATCCCTTCCGGATTGCCGCTGCCGTGTGTCTGCACACACGTTTGCAGCCGTTCATATATTGTATATATCCCGTTCCTTTCTACCATGCTCTCACCGCTGTCCACCCATGGCAGGTCATGCGGTATGGGCTCTGCTTGGTCGGCAACGAGGGCCCTAGTAACACACGGACGCGACGTACGAGCACCGCAGCAACACGTCGCCACGACGGATATCGTGCCAGTACACCGTCCTGTCGCCTACGCGGTGGTGCTGGCTGCTGCCGACCGAGCGACCGTGCAGGCACCACGGCTTCTGCCATTCACCATGCACTCGTTTCCAGCCGTTTGTATATTGTATATATCCCGTTCCTTTCTAACATGTTGTCACCGCTGTCCACCCGTGGCAGGTCATGCGGTATGGGCTCCACTTAGTCGACAACGAGGGCCCTATTAACACACGGACGCGACGTACGAACGCCGCAGCAACACGTCACCACGACGGATGTCGTGCCAGTACACCGTCCTGCCGCCTATGCGGCGGTGCTAGCTGCTGCCGATCGCGCGCTTATGCAGGCACCGCGGCTTCTGCCATTCACCATGCACTCGACAGGTATGCTCCCGGCCCGACTTCCGCCCCCTTTCGGTCCTCGTCCTGACCGTACTAGTACCCGCCCCCATGTCACTCCGTGTTATATGATTGCACCCACGCTATTCCGTCTGACCGTCTGACTGCCTGTCATCCCTTCCGGATTGCCGCTGCCGTGTGTCTGCAGTCCCCTTCGCTGACACATCCGGAACCACGGATCTTACCGTTCGTCCGTCCCTTCCAAATGCATCTTGCCTGCAGCGGCTCTAGTGTGTATGGCAGGTGTGTATGTGTTCACATGGGCCTAGCGGATACACTCTGTTTGGTCTACACGGAAGGCCCGATTCGCACGCGCATAGCAAAGGCCTGCCGCTGCCATGATGACAATGATGCTCGCACCAACACGTGGTATTATTATGGTACGCTACCGATGCACGCAAAACTCCCTCCCCCCCGCCCCCCGACGCCACACACACTCACGCGGGCACGCACACCTGCGGCTGTCTACTATGCGGTCCTTCTGCATCGAAGTCGTACCGGGTCAGTAATCCGGTAAGGTCCGGACCCGGACGGTGTGCACCCGAGTCTTTGATCCAGAATGACTGCACAGCAGGTCGGTGTGGTGTACCCCGGTGTGGTGTATATGTGCTGCACTGTATCAGTCCCGTACCACAATAACACCACTGCATACCTAATAAACGCTGACCGTTGAGCCGGTGGTGTTGTTATGCTACGGTACCTGTCCATGCAAACCTCCCCGTCCCCCCCCCCCCAGCCCACCACCACACACGCATACCTGCGGGTGGCTGCTGTCCACTCCTTCTGGATCCAAGTCGTACGGGGTCAGTAACCCGGTAGGACTTGCATCCAGAAGGCGTGCACAGCAGCCATTCGCAGGTGGGTGTGGTGGTGTGTGTGTGTGTGATGGGCTGCATCGGTGCCGTACCAAATTAACACCGCTACCTCAGCGGACAACACAAGTGTTCGTGCGCTACCTTGTGTACTTGTGCGGCGAACGTCGGCGTCTAATCGTTAGTCGTCTAGTCGTTAGTCGTACGCCACACGGTCGTTATCGTCTGCGAACCTGGTAGACCAACAGCGGTGTCGTCACATAGCTATTTAACCGCTGAGCCGGTGGTGTTATTATGGCACGCTAATGCTGCACGCAAAACTCCCCCCCCGACACCACACACACTCACACGGCCACATGCACCTGCTGCTGGCTGCTATGCGGTCCTTCTGAATCCAAGTCATACCTGGTCAGTAACCCAGTAAGA
>NW_003307623.1:142490-147121 GCF_000143455.1 Volvox carteri f. nagariensis
ATAGATCCAAGGCGTCCCAGGCCTTCTTCGCGTTGGCAGCACCGGTAACCATCGGCAAATGATGATCCTTGACGTTCTTGATGAGCAGATTGATGACCTTCCGTGACTGTCGAATCTGCTCCTCGTTGCACGGCTCGGCGAGCAGGGATTGCTCAAGCCCAAGCTCCATGCACATCGCGCTAAATCGAATTTGCCAGGTAGAGTAGTTGTTGAGATCCAGCGACTCATCAAGCTTGTCCTTAACCATTTTCGATGAGGGATAGAAATAACAATTTGGCGATAACTGTCGGCGCTAAGCGGGGCTCATAACCTATTGGAGAATTGGCGACGGTGACGGCTAACGCTGATTGTTATTCCGGAAGGATTGCCGGTGGCGAAGATATTTAGCACGATAAAATGTTACAAGTAATGTAAAGAGTATTGTTAGCGTTCGGCAGGACTTGAGGAGATTCCTGGTAGGAATACCGATCGTTGTGAGATAAACTAATAGGCGCAGTCACCGCCCTAAATACCGGCGCTAGCGGAAAACTCGTACATTCCGCGATCTAACTGCACGTACATTCCGCGATCTCACTGCGCCGTCCAGACGGTGCCCTAATGTCTATCACTTAGCTACCGGATATGCATCGGTAGCCCCATAAGGTTCTGGGGTAAGTCTTCCCCATTAGTCAGGCGCAGACCCGGGGTCAAATCCCCTGGTCGACAACCACACGAGTTGGGAGAGGACCGTTTCCTCAACATGGGTTCCATCCGTGGTGCATTCCCTCATTTTTTGCGACGCCGCAGGCAAATCCTCCGAGTCCCTTGGAGGTTGGGGGGCCTGGACCATCCTCCATGGCCGGTTAGCGCCAGCACGTGGCGAGTGGACGCCCGACGTCAGTGCTATGGGATCTACCCCGCAGGAACTCCACGCCATTCTGAACGCGATTCAATCTTTCGATAGCCCAGCCGGTTTATCTGGTCAGTCGGTTAAGGTCATCACCGACAATCTTAATGCAGCGAATGTCGTCAACAAGGGCTCCGCTAAAGCGGACAACTCCCACAAGGTCGCCTGCGAGCTGCACAGCTTTTGTTTCGAGCAGGATATCCGCTTGCAAGCGGAGTGGCGACCCCGCGGTCAGAACCAAACTCGCCGATGCGCTTTCGAAACTGCAAGACCCTGACGACTGGATGCTGAAGTTGAGCTGAAACGGAGTAGCCTTGATGGACGCCTGGTAAGAGTTATTGATTGCGAATTCCACTATGGATAGTTTGGTATCCCAATCATCTTGGGTGGGGCTGACGTAGTTGCGCAAAACCTCTTGGAGCAGGCGGTTCATCCGCTCTGTCTGACCATCCGTTTGGGGGTGGTAAGCCGTGGATAGTCTGCGCTCCGTGCCACTACGGCGCATGAGTTCTCCCCAGAATTTGCTAATAAATTGGGGGCCTCGATCGGATACGATTTCCTCTGGAAAACCGTGGCTGCGGAAGACATTGTCCATGTATAGCTGGGCTAAGTCCTCAGCGGTTACATCATTCGTGGTGGGAGCGACCCGGCACATTTTTGAAAGCCTATCCACGAAGGTGACAATGGCGTCGTGCCCCGCCTTAGTGCGTGGCAAATGCGTGATAAAATCCATTGAAACACTAGCCCAGACGTCTCTGGGAATTGGTAATGGCTGGAGTAAGCCCGCTGGTTTCCGCTGAAGTGGCTTGTTGATGTTGTTACAGGGTGGTTAAGCTTCACCAGTTTTAGTTTTAGTTTTAGTTTTAGGCTTGTTGTGTTGGCAGACTCGACACGCCTTCACAAATCGCTCAACATCCGCGGTAATGCCAGGCCACCAGAACTCACGTTTAATGAGTTCCGTGGTGCGCTCGACGCCCCTGTGGCCCGCGTATGGGCAGTCGTGCAATTCCCGCATGATTCGGGATCGTAAGTGGTCCGGACCTTTTGGCACGACTATACAGCCATTGCGGCGGTAATAACCGTCCGCATCACGCACGACACCGTCCCTTCCTAGAGAGCGCATTTCCTCGAAATATGCGTCTTGCTCGTAGGACTGGAGAATTTGGACTGGCAGCTCCGACGAAACAATATATCTTGCTTGCGTATGTGCCACAAAGGTATGGGCATGCATACGGCTTAAGGGATCAGCGACGTTTATTCGACCTGGTCGATATTCCCATGTGTAATGGAAGCGCGCGAGATATTCCAACCAGCGTACCTGACGTCTGGAAAGCTTGGCCAAACTTTTCTGAGAGTCGAGAAACGTATTTGGGTTATGATCCGTTATCAGGGTTATAGGCGGTCCCTCAAGGTAACAGCGCCACTGTTTGAGCGCTGTGATGACACCGAGTAGCTCTTGTTCTGTCGTTGTATAGCTCTTCTCAGCTTGTGTGAATTTAGCGCTGGTATATGCAACAGGTCGCCCTTCCTGAAGGAGAACGCCACCTGTGCCGTGAAGAGAAGCATCAGCAATGACCTCAAATGGTTTTGTGACATCGGGGAATCTGAGTGTTGGGGCATTCGTTAATGCGAACTTAACACCCGCGAAAGAGTCTTGTTGCGCTGGACCCCAGACCCATGGTTCCTTGCTGCCCGTGAGTTTAGTCAAAGGCGCCACCAGGGTAGAATATCCTTGGATGAATTTACGGAAATAATTCGCCAAGCCTAGAAATCCTCTGAGGCCGGACACATCCGTGGGGGTAGGCCAGTCACGAACGACTTTCACCTTAGAGTCATCCACTTTGAGGCCATCCTTACCGACAACCATCCCGAGAAACTTTAATTCCTGTCGGTTGAATTCGCACTTACTAAGCTTAGCCTGTAATTTTTCCTTGCGCAGTGTCTCTAACACAGTGCGCAAATGTTCCACGTGTTCTTGGGGTGACTTACTGAAGATAATAATGTCGTCGAGGTATACCAAGACAAATTTCCCGATATAAGGACGAAACACGGAATTCATAACAGCTTGGAATGTGGCAGGTGCATTAGCTAGTCCCATGCTGAGGACTAGGAACTCGTAGTGCCCAAAAGGTGTACGAAAGGCAGTTTTTTGCCGATCCTGTTCACTTATGCGTATCTGATGATAACCGGACTGAAGGTCAATTGAAGAGAAAATTGTAGCACCATGTAGTGCATCAAACAGGTCTTCCGGATTTGGAATAGGATAGCGGTTTTTAATAGTAGCTTTGTTGAGCTGGCGGTAATCAATGCACATACGTAAACCACCATCCTTCTTTGCAGCGAATAAGATTGGAGACCCCCAAGGAGAGGTTGACGGTTGTATGAGGCCCTTATTAAGAAGGTCCTCAACCTGTCGTTTGACCTCTTCTACTTCTTGTGGGGATAGTCGATACATTCGAGAGAATACAGGACGAGCGTCGGGTTCCAGGTCAATAGTGTGCCCCATGCCACGATCTTTGGGTAAGCCACTAATGGGCTCGAAAACGTCGCTATATTCGTTCAATAATGCCTTTAAGTCCGAGTCCGGTACGACCGCTGTGTGCTTCATGTCCGAATCATCGGTTGATGTGTTAGGCTGATGTGGGGAAGCGAATGTGCTGCAAAGAGGGTTATCCGGAAAACACCGTAAAGGTGGTGGAGGAGGAAGTTCAGAATTGACAGGAAGAGCCACTGGGTTGCTACCAGTAGGATCGGGAACTTCCCGAACAACCACCAGCATGCCGGGTGTGTTTTTCTTAATAGCTCGTCGTGCAGCACTAGCCGACATGAGGTCGGGTGTTGTTTTAGCTGCGAGCGCTGCACAAATAGTCTGCATGGTCCGTACTCCTGCATTTTCCTCCCCACCTGCACCCTGCCTACCACGTGAAGCGTCTGCCAACAGATGGATCGGTTTACGGGAACCATTGGCTGGTGTGCGGAGGAGACAAGAGAGACCTGGAATATCGAGTAGTGCACCATTGGCTTGGAGCCAGTCCATGCCTAGAATTAGTTGGATTGTTGAGGAAACGGTCCTCTCCCAACTCGTGTGGTTGTCGACCAGGGGATTTGACCCCGGGTCTGCGCCTGACTAATGGGGAAGACTTACCCCAGAACCTTATGGGGCTACCGATGCATATCCGGTAGCTAAGTGATAGACATTAGGGCACCGTCTGGACGGCGCAGTGAGATCGCGGAATGTACGTGCAGTTAGATCGCGGAATGTACGAGTTTTCCGCTAGCGCCGGTATTTAGGGCGGTGACTGCGCCTATTAGTTTATCTCACAACGATCGGTATTCCTACCAGGAATCTCCTCAAGTCCTGCCGAACGCTAACAATACTCTTTACATTACTTGTAACATTTTATCGTGCTAAATATCTTCGCCACCGGCAATCCTTCCGGAATAACAATCAGCGTTAGCCGTCACCGTCGCCAATTCTCCAATAGGTTATGAGCCCCGCTTAGCGCCGACAGTTATCGCCAAATTGTTATTTCTATCCCTCATCGAAAATGGTTAAGGACAAGCTTGATGAGTCGCTGGATCTCAACAACTACTCTACCTGGCAAATTCGGTTCAGCGCGTTGTGCATGGAGCTTGGGCTTGAGCAATCCCTGCTCGCCGAGCCGTGCAACGAGGAGCAAGTTCGACAGTCACGGAAGGTCATCAATCTACTCATCAAGAATGTCAAGGATCATCATCTGCCGAT
>NW_003307623.1:147171-148831 GCF_000143455.1 Volvox carteri f. nagariensis
GGATTGTATTGCATATATATCGCACCCGGATTACTTATCTCCACACGCGGTATTGCGACCGGAAACAGCTTCCGTCAGTTATGGTGGACCGACGGAATGATTCACCCCAGCGGACTGGGACACGCAGTCATGAGCGCCTGGGTACACTGGGCGGCGGGTTTCGTTTTAGAGGGACAAGAGCGTCGAACACGCACCTCAGCGTAGATGCAGCCCGGATGCGGGATGCTCATCTGGATCCGGGGCGCAGGGCTGCAGAACAACACCGGGACATGGCTGCACGAGCTGCTGCCCATCAAGACCCGGACTACAGGGCTGCGGAGCAGCAACAGAACATCACTGCACAAGCTGCTGCCCGTCAAAACCCGGCTCGGCGGCACCGTATTCATGCTGCAGAAACAGCAGCGGCAAGACAACAGCCCATCTGGCCAGCAGCTTACCCGCTTCACAACCATGTTCGGCGGCATTCAACCCACTGAAGCACGTGTTGCAGATCTAGTAGACGCACTCAACCAACGCGTCATCACGGATTTGTCCGATCTCACAGACCTCGAACCCCGTGTCGTGCTGCAACGGAACGAACCCAGGCACGCGCTCAACACACGCCTCCTGATGCTCCAGGCGCGCCGCAAAGGAGCGCGTTTGGTCAGCTGGAACGCGGACCACGTCCCGGTTAGGCAACATGGTGCAACCCAACAACAGCCACTCTCCCACATCGAAAAGGCTGTCGCAATGCGAGTAAAAGACGCCACCTTCGACCACACCACCGCCGACACTTGGTACTACGAGGGTGCACGCTACACCCTACTCGACACCACTGCTGCCGACACCGGCGCGTGCCACAACAATGAAGTCGAGGCGTGTGGCCTGCTTACCGACAGCCGTGAACCGCCCGACGACGGCCGCGGCCCGTACTGGCGCCTCCACTACCTACCTGCAGCTGTCTTGGTCCGTCCCATTAAAGGGCACGCGCCCAAAGCGATACTAGCAGACTTAGCGGACTTCGCAACCAAAGGTGCTGCCTTCGCCATCGTACCACGGCCCTCACCGGCAGCAAACATCACCGTGCCAGCCGCCAACACCGGCACCACCACCAAAAATGTACGTCGAGTCAATGTACCACTTGGTGACTACTACGCCGTCACCGACTACTTCGTACAGGGCCGTAGCTTCAAGGAAGAATGCTGGGTCGCGGACCTTTCCGTCCCGCCCGGTGGCCTCAAGCATGCAACCATGTACGTGTTGCTCACCCGCTACAAGACACTCGACCACATCCGCCTCCTCCGCCCGCTCTCTACCACACCCGACGAACGAACACGAGTCGTCAAACAGTTCATGGCAGCAACCAAGCTGGACCCCGACCTGGCGGCCGAACTCCGCCTCCTCGATCGCCGTGCAACCGAAACCCGTGAACGCTATACGACCGAGTACAAACACGCCAGAAACCTAGAGGAACGTTGGACCTCCGCAGCCAACACTACCTGACACGTCCAACAGTTCGTCTGCCTCGCCACTGGATGGCGTTAAATGCCAGCGTTGCACGGCTCTCTAGCCGTCCGACGACACGCCCGCGCGGCTGGGTGCATCCCTTGCACTTCTGGGTTCGACTCCCACACGGGTGTAGTAGTATACGCACGGACCGTCGTACTCGTGCCGCCCAGCC
>NW_003307623.1:148881-150864 GCF_000143455.1 Volvox carteri f. nagariensis
TACATTACATTACATTACATTACATTACATTACCTATCATACCATGGCACGATCTATAGACTGTGCCACGGCTCTTCACACAATATTGTAATTAACTTCTGTCTCGGTCCTAACTATTACACGATGACCCTTCTTTGTAATTTTTTAATGGTCTACAGATCTATAGTAGGAACGAGCGGATTATGAGGCATGCAGGATGAAAGTGATCCCAAAGCCAAGCAAGCATTGAGTAAGCATGTCTGTAAAGTTATGTATGGTCCTATATCTTGTCATTGTACTGTAGCTAAGGATGGTCTCTATCATAATAGAGCACGACCTGTCGACCACTCAGACATTTACATCATGTGGATGTTTATTATTAGCCACGGCCTGGGTTTGGTGTTTGTGCATACAATATATATGCACAATATGCACAAACACCAAACCCTGTACGTGGCTAATAATAAACATCCACGGACTGGGTTTGGTGTTTGTGCATACAATATATATGCACAATATGCACAAACACCAAACCCTGTACCCTACGAACGCGGAGGGGGGTTAAGAACGTTCTTAAGTCGTTCTTAGCCCAGCCAAATTGATAAAATTGAATAATCATTAGAACGTTCTTACACTGCTCTAAGAACGTTCTAAGAACGTTCGTATGACCTCCGTTTATCTTAAAACCGTTCTTTCAAATTCTTAAGCATTCTTCAGGCCCCAGCAGTCTTACGTATTCTCTTCCATTCTTTGGGGTGTTCTTATACGTTCTTAGGCCAACTTATTGATTCTTTGTCTAAAGCATACTAAGCTGCTCTTTGGCCGGTTTTAACCGTTCTTACCATAGGTTCGCTAAGTATGGCACTCATTCTTAAGTCATATTCTCAGGAAATTCTTTTTGCTGCTTACATTCTTAAGCCTTAAAAATGTGGGATTCTTAAGGGGTGGTCATGATGAAAAAGCCATTCAGTCACATGTAACGACCTCTGCTTTCTCACCTATACTTCTGTTGATAATCGCCCTTTCCTGATATCTGCAGACCACTTGGGAAATCTTATATTAATTCTTTCAAATTGTGTGTTTTCCGCTAGGATCGAACCAAAGACTACGAACCTTTTGTGCTGAATTCTATCACTAAACCTATGCTTTTAGAAAAGACAACCTTAAGATGCTAAGGTTCCGCAAGACACCTGTATCTTCTATGCTGAAACGTGTGCGTATACTGTGAGCTGCGCCAAGTGCCGTACACGAACATATGTGCGTGTACGACAAACAACTCAACACCTGTTCAGCAACTCAACTATCAGCCCTGGCCCCTGTACAAAAAACTGGCGTGCAGCCTGGCATGGCCACATACCTGCTGCAGTCCACTGCCCAACACCATCCCTGGCTGCTGCAGCTGCATGAAAAACAAGAGGCGCCCCGAGGCCACTGCCATGTTTAGCTGAATCCAAATGGAAGCATCCTTGCTTGCAATGGAGAGGCTGGCCGACTCATGTGTTTTCTACAAGCCCCCACAAGAAGAGTTTGGGGCTACTGAAACTGTAGCAGTCGCTCACCTGGGTGGACGACTGGCTTTGCGGAAGCGTGGAATTTAGAGTCCTTGCTGAGGCAGGAAGAAGTCCAACCCAGCGATAAGCACTAGCATACATAGACCCGTACGAAACAATCTGAGATGGCGGCAGCGGAGTCTTGAACTCTGAACACCAAGTAGTCGTGATACTTAAGTGCCTCACCATAGCACCCCACCCAGGTAGCTTACATCTCGGCCTACCTGCCGGAGATTCCCTACTACGTTCCTGCCGTGCTAGGATACTGTCGGTGTATCCTCCGGTGGCAGGGTGGTACAGGAGGGTACCCTCCGGTGGCAGGGTGGTACAGGAGGGTATCCTCTGGTGGCAGGGTGGTACAGGAGGGTACCCTCCGGTGGCAAGGTGTTACAGGAGGGTATCCTCCGGTGGCAGGTTGGTACAGGAGGGTACCCTCCGGTGGCAGGGTGGTACG
>NW_003307623.1:150914-152078 GCF_000143455.1 Volvox carteri f. nagariensis
TTCCAGCAGTGCGAACGGGCAAGGAATCAATCAGCCTGATGTGGAAATGGCGGGAACTAGGTACCCAGTTAGAGAGCGTAAACGCCCTGGCGAATGGTGGCGAAACGAACCTGGTCGCACTGTCACTGGTCGCGTTAACGCTGCTTTCTCTGCTGGTATTCCTGAGCCTAATTCGTTTGAGGAAGCAATTGCTAGTCCACATGCAGACGACTGGCGGCGTGCGATGGACGAGGAGATCGCCGCCCAGATGGCTAACAGTACTTGGGAGCTGAAGACGCCACCTCCTGGTACTCGTTTGTTGCCGTGTCGTTGGGTATATAAGGTTAAGTACAGCGATGACGGCAGCGTGGAGCGTTTTAAGGCGCGTTTAGTTGCCAAGGGTTTCGAGCAACGTGAGGGGATTGATTATGGGGAGTTGTTTGCCCCTACCTCTCGTGGTTCGTCATTGCGTGCTTTGTTAGCAGTTGCCGCAGCCCGGAACATGACGGTACATCAGCTCGATGTGTCTACTGCGTTTCTGAATGGTGAGCTGAAGGAGGAGTTGTGGATGGAGCAACCGCCTGGGTATGCATCCAGTGACCGGTCGCTTGCGTGCAAGCTGCAGAAGTCTATTTACGGATTGAAGCAGGCACCCCGTTGCTGGTATGAAAAGCTATCAGCAGAGTTCGCCAAACTAGGTCTTTATCCTTCGAAGTCTGATCCGGCGATGTTTGTTAAGACGGACGAGCGTGGGGTGGTTATTGCTTTGGTGCACGTAGATGATACAATTGTTGCGTCGGAAGACCCGGAAATGGTCCGGGCAATTAAAGCCGCAATTGCGAAGGTCTTCAAGGTGCGCGACCTTGGAGAAGCGAAGGTGTTTTGGGGCATGGAAATTAGGAGGGAGAAGTCGGGTGAGATAGTGTTGTCGCAACATAGGTATATTGCGCAGCTGTTGGAGCGTCATAGGATGATTGACGCCAAGCCGAGGTCTACCCCTTTGCCTCCGGGCTTTAGGTACACTCCTAAGGGGGACGGAGAGGAGCTGCTGGGCAATCCCACAGAGTATAGGACTTTGGTGGGAGAATTGAACTATCTGGCGACGAACACGCGGCCTGACATTTCATATGCATTGAGCGTTTTGTCCCGGCATATGGCCGCACCTACGAAGACTGCCATGAACTG
>NW_003307623.1:152482-156459 GCF_000143455.1 Volvox carteri f. nagariensis
CGATCGGATAGGAAGGAGAAAGGATAGAAATGTGGACCCAGGAAGAGTCAACACCAACCCACCAAGGATGAGGATGGCAGAGGATGAGGGGATGCAGTCAGCAGGGTGTGGGATGTTAGCAAGCATTGGCTTGAGGATTTGGAAAGGGGGTGTAGGATGTATCCGACTGGATGCATGTTCATGCATCCTGCAGCTGCCAAGACTCCCCAAGAATGCAAGGATGGGCCGCCAATTTGACACCCTCCATCAGTGTACACTGATGTATATGCAGTGTGACCCACTAGATATTCATGGTGATTGATAGGGGATTTAATTATTGGCTACATTGGTGTAGCCATAGATGTAGCCATAGATATCTATGAACTCGCTAATCCTAATTAGACCTGTTAGATCTCGCATTATTAGATCTAAGGTCTAGACCCAGATACATGTTGATGGTTTTCATGAAATTTCATGGTAATTTCACTGTTTCACAATCACTGTGATATATTACCTATCCGGGAACTATAAGAGCTCCATCAGGCATTCATTACAGAATGTTTTCATGGCTGATGCATTCTTAATGCATACTTATATGACATACTTACATAAAACCGCTTAATCCCAGTGTAAGAATGTTTAAGAATGCACACCCGCCGCCTCC
Organism: Volvox carteri f. nagariensis; assembly: GCF_000143455.1. NCBI lineage: Eukaryota > Viridiplantae > Chlorophyta > Chlorophyceae > Chlamydomonadales > Volvocaceae > Volvox > Volvox carteri. The sequence continues at coordinate 153,126 of NW_003307623.1, forward strand.
GTGTTCTTCCGACATTCTTATCGTTCTTAAGCATTCTCCTAAGTTTCTTAACCCCCCTCCGCGTTTGTAGGGGTACGTGGCTAATAATAAACATCCACAGCACATGTTTGTAATCAACCGCCCAACATGATGAATGCACAGTTCCAAGTACATACACCAATTTACTTACACTGCTAAGGGTGCCATCCACGATTAGGTTCACCATCGCTACACCAGCTGTATATTTGGTGATGGCCATCTTAACGCCCGGGGGATTAGGTGGCGGGGGCCTTGGAGGTCTTGGAGGCAGCGGAGCTGCAAATAGACAGCAGGGAATGGAGCGTGGCCACAGCAGGGACCGGTGGGAAGCACAGCAACGACAGGGAAGCATGGTCACATTGGTGTGTGTGACACCTTCTATGGGCATGCATGCATGAACTATATGCCTTCGATGCAGACAACCAGATATATATATATCTGCCTATATAGGCAGAGATGGGTTACATAGCAATGTCCTGGGTTCCACTATGTGCGTGCATGCATATACATGCAAATCACGTGATACTGGAATGCCCAGCCTATAATGATATTCGTGCTGAAGAGGGATTCAATCATCAACAGAGCATGTTGGAGGCCATGAAATGGGAACCAGCACGTCTGGCGAGGATGTTGGAACGTATGTGGGCTCACCGAAACTCAATTATCCCCTTTGGACGCTAGTCTGGGCTGATGTGTGGTGATTTCCTTTCCTCCGTGGCTTTTAGGCGTTGTAGTATTGCCCTTGGGCCTTCGGCTTGTATGGGTAGTCTTACAGGTATGGGGTCACGCACCCCCAACCATGTAACACACACACACACATGCAAATAATCTAATCTAGACTAGACTAGACTAGACTAGACTAGACTAGACTAGACTAGACTAGACTAGACTAGACTAGACTAGACTAGACTAGACTAGACTAGACTAGACTAGACTAGACTAGACTAGACTAGACTAGACTAGACTAGACTAGTACAAGGGTACAAGGATGTAAATGTGAGGCTTGGATCCAAGGTATGTTGGTAAATTAACCCTAAAATCTGACTGACAGGCACCTTGCTTATTCATGCGGGTTTACATGGGTTGAGTTGCTATCGATGGATGACAGTGAGCCTAAGCTAACTGAAGGCGCAGGCAGGTGGCAGGCTTTTGCGCAAACCTGGAATTTTCTTAAAAACGCAAACTGATTGCAAGCATGTCAATGGACCGCAGATGCCTTCATCCAGCCTTCACCCTAGTCTATCCCCACCAATGGGTTGCAACTGCTCATGAGACCCATGAGGCCGGTATTATTTAATTAATAAGCGAAAAAAGTATGAAGGGTCCAGGGATATGACATCCAAGGCTTTGCATGTGGGCCGGTTTATGATCTCCTGGTATTGTTGCGACAAGCTGAAAAAAGGGTGGGGGCCCCTTGCATCGGTACAGGCCGGTAGCTAGGGCAGCGTCAACGTGGTGGGAGCTGTGCTTGTTGCAGCAGAGCTGATGCTGCGGATGGTATGTTTGTCTGAGCACCGGAGGCAGGAAGCCGGGCCTCATAACCTGTTGAAGAGACGGTATCTCTCTGGAACCTAGCAGACACAGCTAAGAGTCATTGGCCGTTACATGTAGTCGGGAGGTCCGCGACCTGCCACCGACAGCCCCTTGCTTGAGTGTAAACGTATGAGTCTGGGGAGCCGTTAACGGAACACAGCAACAGCGGCTCGGCCGCCAAGTCCGCGGTCCAGGCCGGCTGCTCAACGCTCAGCAGATACAATCGCAGCTTGCCAGCCTTCAGCCTGTTGGCTTTGCGGTCTGGTGCCGCAGCCATAACACACATGGGAAACAGTGCCGTACAGCAATGTACACACTGCCTACGGCGCCCCTTCAGGCATTGACCTGCCATTCGGGCGCCTGCTCACACACCCTTGGCGTCCACCTCAAAGCCTAGCTCGACACACTTCCCCAAAGCCTGCAGCCCTTTCCGGTTCAGCAATCCGCCCCACAGCCGCCGCAGCACACTACAAGTCTTTGGAGGCCCTGAGCATTGGCCAAAGTAACTGTAGAAACGAGCAGCTTGCGTACTTCATAGAGAAATGAAAGCAAATTTGTGGGCCTGCTGGTGGCAAGTCGGAATGCCCGTGCAGGCAAATGGTAACACAAGCTGGGTGTTCGAGTTATCATACACCGTAATCTCAAAGCTGAATTATGAGTTATGCGGTACCTTTTGAGATTTTATTTAGCCCGAGAGGCGTTGATGTGACTTTGGCCTCGGTCAATGGAGGCAGCCAAACTTATTTGTGCTCATATTGTTGACTTAGATACAACGGATCGAGTCTCTAAGGCTGGTTCTGTGCGACTGTCGTACAACCGTATTGGAATGGCGAGTATTATTTGCTTCAGCTCTTTCGTTACAGGCATATGCCTTCTGCCTTTCACTCAGTAGAGTTTCAGCTTGCATTTTGCTTAGTAATCTCGGACAGGGCATTGTGCTCACTATCGAAGCCCTACCTAGTCATCACCTTCTCTTTCAAGTTCCTGTCTTTTTTCACCTAAAGGAGATGTTGACATTGAACAAGGAGCAATCGCAGCAAGAGCAAGGTATGCTGCCCAAGATGGCGCCAATGTGGCAATCAACACTACACCCTACCAACTCATAGGGGGTCTAACAGCGGCTAACTTCTTAGGCGGAGCTGTCAGCCGGGCTCATTATCAGCTGCTGACGATAGTTGTCAACGTGGCATAACAGCCAGTTAGACACTGGGTTAGAGGCTGTTTGGTCCTGTTAGGCCCTGTGACTGACATGTACCTGGAGCCCACACTGTTAACAGTTGTCTGATTCTAGGGACTGTTAGCAGCTGTAAGGACCTGTAACAGAGCGCTTTCTGCCACAACAGGATATTGTTGACAGGATGTTACATTCTGGTTGGGTCACCCAGATGCTGAGAAAGAATTTTTGACGGCTGTTAGGTTTTTTTAAGTTAACAGTTGTCTGATTCTAGGGACTGTTAGAAGCTGTAAGGACCTGTAACAGAGCGCTTTCTGCCACAGCAGGATATTGTTGACAGGATGTTTCATTCTGGTTGGGTCACCCAGATGCTGAGAAAGAATTTTTGACGGCTGTTAGGGTTTAGGGAAGGTAATTGTTAGCAATTGTTCAATTCACTTAAGTTGTTAAGCGGTGCCAAGGGCTGTAGTTGCTAACAGGCGTTGAAAGCTGTTACGAGCAGGGACATGCTGAAAGGAAGTTCCATCATGTTACTGGCTGTTGCCATTACATAATTTGCTGAACTGCTGTTTAAGGATTTTACTTGCTGTTTTGAGGTTCAGACGCTGT
>NW_003307623.1:156608-158907 GCF_000143455.1 Volvox carteri f. nagariensis
ACCGTCCTGACAGTGCCCAAATGTCTATCACTTAGCTACCGGATATGCATCGGTAGCCCCATAAGGTTCTGGGGTAAGTCTTCCCCATTAGTCAGGCGCAGACCCGGGGTCAAATCCCCTGGTCGACAACCACACTAGTTGGGAGAGGACTGTTTCCTCATCACGCCCTCTCGGGCCGTATCCCAACGAGTACCAAATTCATCAGCACACTTCACACAAGGCCCATTGCATCACGGCAACGTTTGAATTTCATCTCGCCCAGAGCCTTCGTGAGCAAATCCGCAACCATCCACTCCGTAGGGCAGTATTCCAACTGCACCTCCCCGCTATTCACCCTCTCACGCACTATGTACGCTGCTGTACGTCGATGTGCTTCGACCGAGCAGACGTAATTGGGTTATTTCCTAAGCTAAGCGCCCCCGGGGAATCTATTTAAATCTTGATAGCGCTCTCAGGTAAACCCAAATCAACCATCAGCTTGTGAAGCCACAAAGCCTCACGAACAGCTGCCGCTGTCGCTTGATACTCGGCCTCCACCGATGAAGCCGCCACAGGACATTGAAGTTGACTGCTCCAGCTAATCGCAGCCCCATTAAGAGTGAAAACGTAGCCGGAAGTAGAACGCCGCGTAACTGGGTCTCCTGCCCAGTCAGAATCGCTATACCCGGACATCTCAATGTCACCAACACCCCCAAAACGCAATCCTAGTTCGCGAGTACCCACCAGGTGACGCAGAACGCCAATTGCTAAGTTCATAGCACTCTTCGTGGGTGCGGCCATATGCCGGGACAAAACACTCAATGCATACGAAATGTCAGGTCGCATGTTCGTCGCTAGGTAATTCAACTCCCCCACCAAAGCCCTATACTCCGTGGGATTGTCCAGCAGCTTTTCTCCGTCCCCCTTAGGAGTGTACCTAAAACCCGGAGGCAAAGGGGTTGGCATCCTCGGCTTGGCATCAAACAACTTATGACGCTCCAATAGCTGCACAATATACCTATGCTGTGACAACACTATCTCACCCGACTTCTCCCTCCTAGTTTCCATGCCCCCAAACACCTTCGCTTCTCCAAGGTTGCACACGGCTGCGGCAACTGCTAATAGAGCACGTAACGATGAACCACGAGAGGTAGGGGCAAACAACTCCCCATAATCAATCCCCTCACGTTGTTCGAAACCCTTTGCAACTAAACACGCTTTGAAACGTTCCACGCTGCCGTCATCGCTGTACTTAACCTTATACACCCAACGACACGGCAACAAACGAGTACCAGGAGGTGGCTTCTTCAGCTCCCAAGTACTATTAGCCATCTGGGCGGCGATCTCGTCGTCCATCGCACGCCGCCAGTCGTCTGCTTGTGGACTTGCAATGGCTTCCGCAAACGAATTAGGTTCAGGAATAACAGCAGAGAAAGCAGCATTAACTCGACCAGTAACAGTGCGACCAGGCTCGTTTCGCCACCACTCGCCAGGGTGTTTACGCACTCTCTCACTGGATACCTGTTGAGGAAACGGTCCTTTCCCAACTCGTGAGATTGGCGACCAGGGGATATGACCCCGGGTCTCCGCATATAGTGGGGAAAACTTACCCCAGAACGTTATGGGGCTACCGATGCATATCTAGATGCTAAGTGATAGACATTAGGGCACCGTCAGGACGGCGCAGTGAGATTGCGGAATGTACGAGTTTTCCGCTAGCGCCGGTATTTAGGGCGGTGACTGCGCTTATTTGTTTCTCACTACGATCGGTATTCCTCATAGGAATCTCCTCAAGTCCTGCCGAACGCTAATAATACTCTTTACATTACTTGTAACAGTTTATCGTGCTAAATATCTTCACCACCCCGGCAATCCTTCCGGAATAACAATCAGCATTAGCCGTCACCGTCGCCAATTCTTCAATAGGTTATGAGCCCCGAGTAGCGCCGACAGCTATCGTCCGATTGTTATTTCTATCCCTTATCGACAATGGTCAAGGATAAGCTTGATGAGCCGCTGGACCTCCACAACTACTCCACCTGGCAAATCAGGTTTAGCGCGATGTGCATGGAGCTTGGGCTTGAGCAATCCCTGCTCGCCGAGCCGTGCAACGAGGAGCAGATTCGACAATCACGGAAGGTCATCAATCTGCTCATCAAGAACGTCAAGGATCATCATTTGCCGATGGTTACCGGTGCTGCCAACGCGAAGAAGGCCTGGGACGCCTTGGGATCTATGTTTGCTGCCAACAACAACGCCCGCAAGGTGTCTCTACGTCAAGAATTCAGCCGTTTTAAGATGGTCGACAGCGACCCTCTTC
>NW_003307623.1:161952-164446 GCF_000143455.1 Volvox carteri f. nagariensis
GCTGCGCAATATACCTATGCTGCGACAACACTATCTCACCCGACTTCTCCCTCCTAATTTCCATGCCCCAAAACACCTTCGCTTCTCCAAGGTCGCGCACCTTGAAGACCTTCGCAATTGCGGCTTTAATTGCCCGGACCATTTCCGGGTCTTCCGACGCAACAATTGTATCATCTACGTGCACCAAAGCAATAACAACCCCACGCTCGTCCGTCTTAACAAACATCGCCGGATCAGACTTCGAAGGATAAAGACCTAGTTTGGCGAACTCTGCTGATAGTTTTTCATACCAGCAACGGGGTGCCTGCTTCAACCCGTAAATAGACTTCTGCAGCTTGCACGCAAGCGACCGGTCACTGGATGCATACCCAGGCGGTTGCTCCATCCACAACTCCTCCTTCAGCTCACCATTCAGAAACGCAGTAGACACATCGAGCTGATGTACCGTCATGTTCCGGGCTGCGGCAACTGCTAATAAAGCACGCAATGACGAACCACGAGAGGTAGGGGCAAACAACTCCCCATAATCAATCCCCTTACGTTGCTCGAAACCCTTGGCAACTAAACGCGCCTTAAAACGCTCCACGCTGCCGTCATCGCTGTACTTAACCTTATATACCCAACGACACGGCAACAAACGAGTACCAGGAGGTGGCTTCTTCAGCTCCCAAGTACTATTAGTCATCTGGGCGGCGATCTCCTCGTCCATCGCACGCCGCCAGTCGTCTGCATGTGGACTTGCAATTGCTTCCTCAAACGAATTAGGCTCAGGAATACCAGCAGAGAAAGCAGCGTTAACGCGACCAGTGACAGTGCGACCAGGTTCGTTTCACCACCATTCGCCAGGGTGTTTACGCTCTCTAACTGGATACCTAGTTCCCGCCATTTCCACATCAGGCTGATTGATTCCTTGCCCATTCGCACTGCTGGAAGGTCCAGCCCCAGCCGGCGCCCCCTCGCCACCCAAGTGCGGCGATCCCTCGCCGACGGTGCTACCTGGTATCCCTTCGCCAGCCCTAGGCAGCGATCCCTCACCAGGCAAACTAGTGCGAAAATCCTCCTCCTCGTCGGCATCGGACTCATAATCGGAGTCCCCGGCATTACGCCGCCGGCCGATGTTAGATTCATCAAAACGAACGTTGGAAACTACGGCAATAATGCCGTCCTCGTATAGTACACGATACTGTCCACCGTTCCCGTATCCGACAAGTATTCCACGCCTGCTCACCGGGTCGAACTTGTCGCGCTTGACGTCGGGTACGTGGACGTAGGCAACGCATCCAAAGACTCGCAGGTGACTGACGTTCGGACGAACGTTAAAGAAAGCTTCGTACGGAGTGACGGTTGACCCAGCAGTTGGCGACACATTCCTAAGATAGTTGGCTGTCGCTAACGCCTCCGCCCATAATGATTTAGGCAGTCCAGACTCAACTAGCATAGCCCTAGTCTTGTCCAAAAGAGTGCGATTTAAACGTTCTGCAGCTCCGTTCTGCTCAGGGGTGTAGCCTACCGTAGTTCCGTGTAGAATACCCCTGGAAGCGAAATAGGCCTTCGTGCGAGTATTAACGAACTCCCCGCCATGATCTGTACGCACCTGCTTAACCTGCCTGCCAGTAGCGCGCTCCAGTTCCGCTATCATTACCACCATCTTCTGGTAGACCTCCTCCTTGGTCGCTGTAAACGCAACAGCTGAAAGACCAGTATGGTCGTCAAGCAGGGTTGTCACGTAACGCGAACCACTAGGCGAAGGTTCAGGCATAGGCCCACACACATCCATGTAATGTAATGTAATGTAATGTAATTCCCACTCTGTAACATTACATTACATCCATGTGAATGAGCACGAGAGGCTGCGCTGCCTTATGCCCAGATAACGGAAAAGGACCACGTGTATGTTTAGCAAGGACGCAAGTCTCACACACACACGTGCTGGCTGATTGTATGCTGTGTCGGTCAACATCAAATCCAGCTACCATATTATGACGCAGCAACGTCTCAAGGTTGCTGTATCCCAAGTGGCCATACCTTCGGTGCCAAAGTGCTGCACGTTCAGCTCCGATACCCACGGCAGCACACACTGCATCACCACCAGAAGGTATCCTGTTGTCATCACGCTGCGTCCTCTTCAGAGCTCCCGTACCTCCACTGCTGTAGCAGACGGGATACAAGTCCCCATCCCGCTTTCCAGTCAGCACCAACTGGTTCTGTACGTATACTTTCGCCTGTCCGCCGCCGAAGACCACACTGCCTCCACGATCATCAATGATGCGTACCGATATGATTTTGGCGGTGGCCTCCTCGTCGACGTAGACCTTCTTGAAAGTGATGGCCTGTTTATCGTTGACGTTAGACCGAATCGTAAGCGTGCCAACTTCAGTCGGTCGAAGAGATTGTCCCTTGATGCCCATGATGTTGAAGCGCTCCCACGGCTCCAACAACCGCACGTTGAAAAATTCTGAGCGGTCATACGTTATGTGGTGAGTGGCGGCTGAGT
>NW_003307623.1:164496-167163 GCF_000143455.1 Volvox carteri f. nagariensis
GTAGAGACACCTTGCGGGCGTTGTTGTTGGCAGCAAACATAGATCCCAAGGCGTCCCAGGCCTTCTTCGCGTTGGCAGCACCGGTAACCATCGGCAAATGATGATCCTTGACGTTCTTGATGAGCAGATTGATGACCTTCCGTGACTGTCGAATTTGCTCCTCGTTGCACGGCTCGGCGAGCAGGGATTGCTCAAGCCCAAGCTCCATGCACATCGCGCTAAACCGAATTTGCCAGGTAGAGTAGCTGTTGAGATCCAGCGACTCATCAAGCTTGTCCTTAACCATTGTTGATGAGGGATAGAAATAACAATTGGGCGATAACTGTCGGCGCTAATCGGGGCTCATAACCTATTGAAGAATTGGCGACGGTGACGGCTAACGCTGATTGTTATTCCGGAAGGATTGCCGGTGGCGAAGATATTTAGCACGATAAACTGTTACAAGTAATGTAAAGAGTATTATTAGCGTTCGGCAGGACTTGAGGAGATTCCTATGAGGAATACCGATCGTAGTGAGATAAACAAATAAGCGCAGTCACCGCCCTAAATACCGGCGCTAGCGGAAAACTCGTACATTCCGCGATCTAACTGCACGTACATTCCGCGATCTCACTGCGCCGTCCTGACGGTGCCCTAATGTCTATCACTTAGCTACCGGATATGCATCGGTAGCCCATAAGGTTCTGGGGTAAGTCTTCCCCATTAGACAGGCGCAGACCCGTGGTCAAATCCCCTGGTCGACAACCACACGAGTTGGGAGAGGACCGTTTCCTCAACAAACCCGAACCATTTGGTGAAGGTTCAGGCATAGGTCCACACACATCCATGTGAATGAGTGCGAGAGGCTGTGCTGCCTTATGCCCAGATAATGGAAAAGGACCCCGAGTATGCTTTGCAAGGACGCAAGTCTCACACACACACGCGCTGGCTAATTGTATGCTGTGTCGGTCAACATCGAACCCAGTTACCATATTGTGACGCAGCAACGCCTCAAGGTTGCTGTATCCCAAGTGGCCATACCGTCAGTGCCAAAGTGCTGCACGTTCAGCTCCGATATCCACGGCAGCACACACTGCACCACCACCAGAAGGCATCCTGTTGTCTTCACGCTGCGTCCACTTCAGAGCGCCCGTACCTCCACTGCTGTAGCAGACGGGATACAAGTCCCCGTCCCGCTTTCCAGTCAGCACCAACTGGTTCTGTACGTATACTTTCACCTGTCCGCCACCGAAGACCACACTGCCTCCACGATCATCAATGATGCGGACCGATAGGATTTTGGCGGTGGCCTCCTCGTCGACGTAGACCTTCTTAAAAGTGATGGCCTGTTTATCGTTGACGTTAGACCGAATCATAACCGTGCCAACTTTATGTCGGCCAAAGAGACTGTCCCTTGATGCCCATGATGTTGAAGCGCTCCCATGTTGGGTTGGCACGGGTACTATACTAGAAAAGAGTACTATACTATAAAAGTACTATGCATAGTACTATTTACTATGCAGGGCTCTTAACTGGTACTAGTTTACGACGCTCGTACCGCGTTCGTACATAGTAAAATAGTATAGTAAAAATAGTACTAGATAGTATTGAAGAATTGGCGACGGTGACGGCTAACGCTGATTGTTATTCCGGAAGGATTGCCGCTGGCGAAGATATTTAGCACGATAAACTGTTACAAGTAATGTATAGAGTATTATTAGCGTTCGGCAGGACTTGAGGAGATTCCTATGAGGAATACCGATCGTAGTGAGATAAACAAATAAGCGCAGTCACCGCCCTAAATACCGGCGCTAGCGGAAAACTCGTACATTCCACGATCTAACTGCACGTACATTCCGCGATCTCACTGCGCCGTCCTGACGGTGCCCTAATGTCTATCACTTAGCTACCGGATATGCATCGGTTGTTGGAAATGACCGACACTCATATACCAGTGAATGGTAGCCACAGTAATAGGACCCAACGGGGGTCCGGCGCTTTGCTGGTCTTAACAGGTTATGAGCCCCGAATGGCGCATTGCGCTGCCGAGAGGTCGCCGGATCGATACCCACTGGCTGTTGCCCAGAGAATGGGAGACCGGGATGAGGCACGGGAAGGCCCGGAGCGAGAGAGTGTCGCTCACGGGGGGGTGTTGGAAATGACCGACACTCATATACCAGTGAATGGTAGCCACAGTAATAGGACCCAACGGGGGTCCGGCGCTTTGCTGGTCTTAACATCGGTAGCCCATAAGGTTCTGGGGTAAGCCTTCCCCATTAGTCAGGCGCAGACCCGGGGTCAAATCCCCTGGTCGACAACCACACGAGTTGGGAGAGGACCGTTTCCTCAACACGTCCCCTCGGGCCGTATCCCAACGAGTACCAAGTTCACCTGCACACTTCACACAAGGCCCATCGCATCTCGGCAACGTTTGAACTTCACCTCGCCCAGAGCCTTCGTTAGCACATCCGCAACCATCCACTCCGTAGGGCAGTATTCCAACTGCACCTCACCACTATTCACCCTCTCACGCACTATGTGATGCTGCACGTCGATGTGCTTCGACCGAGCAGACGTAATCGGGTTATTTCCCAAGCTAAGCGCCCCCTGGGAATCTATTTGGATTCTGATAGCGCTCTCAGGCAAACCCAAATCAACCATCAGCTTGCGAAGCCACAAAGCCTCGTG
>NW_003307623.1:167307-173560 GCF_000143455.1 Volvox carteri f. nagariensis
GCAAAGGGGTAGACCTCGGCTTGGCGTCAATCATCCTATGACGCTCCAACAGCTGCGCAATATACCTATGCTTCGACAACACTATCTCACCCGACTTCTCCCTCCTAATTTCCATGCCCAAAAACACCTTTGCTTCTCCAAGGTCGCGCACCTTGAAGACCTTCGCAATTGCTGTTTTAATTGCCCGGACCATTTCCGGGTCTTCCGACGCAACAAAGGTATCATCTACGTGCACCAAAGCAATAACAACCCCTCGCTCGTCAGTCTTAACAAACATCGCCGGATCAGACTTCGAAGGATAAAGACCCAACTTGGCGAACTCTGCTGATAGCTTTTCATACCAGCAACGGGGTGCCTGCTTCAAACCGTAAATAGACTTCTGCAGCTTGCACGCAAGCGACCGGTCACTGGATGCATACCCAGGCGGTTGCTCCATCCATAACTCCTCCTTCAGCTCACCATTCAGGAACGCAGTAGACACATCTAGCTGATGCACCGTCATGTTCCGCGCTGCGGCAACTGCTAATAAAGCACGTAATGACGAACCACGAGAGGTGGGGGCAAACAACTCCCCATAATCAATCCCCTCGCGTTGCTCGAAACCCTTGGCAACTAAACGCGCCTTAAAACGCTCCACGCTGCCGTCATCGCTGTACTTAACCTTATATACCCAACGACACGGCAACAAACGAGTACCAGGAGGTGGCTCTTCAGCTCCCAAGTACTGTTAGCCATCTGGGCGGCGATCTCCTCGTCCATCGCACGCCGCCAGTCGTCTGCATGTGGACTTGCAATGGCTTCCGCAAATGAATTAGGCTCAGGAATACCAGCAGAGAAAGCAGCGTTAACGCGACCAGTGACAGTGCGACCAGGTTCGTTTCGCCACCATTCGCCAGGGCGTTTACGCTCTCTAACTGGGTACCTAGTTCCCGCCATTTCCACATCAGGCTGATTGATTCCTTGCACGTTCGCACTGCTGGAAGGTCCAGCCCCAGCCGGCGCCCCCTCGCCACCCAAATGCGGCGATCCCTCGCCGACGGTGCTACCTGGTGTCCCTTCGCCAGCCCTAGGCAGCGATCCCTCACCAGATAAACTAGTGTGAAACTCCTCCTCCTCATCGGCATCGGACTCATAATCAGAATCCCCGGCATTACGCCGCCGGCCGACGTTAGACTCGTCAAAACGAACGTTAGAAACTACGGCAATAATGCCGTCCTCGTATAGTACACGATACTGTCCACCGTTCCCGTATCCGACAAGTATTCCACGCCTGCTCACCGGGTCGAACTTGTCGCGCTTGACGTCGGGTACGTGGACGTAGGCAACGCATCCAAAGACTCGCAGGTGACTGATGTTCGGACGAACGTTAAAGAAAGCTTCGTACGGAGTGACGGTTGACCCAGCAGTTGGCGACACATTCCTAAGATAGTTGGCTGTCGCTAACGCCTCCGCCCATAATGATTTAGGCAGTCCAGACTCAACGAGCATAGCCCTAGTCCAAAAAAGTGCGATTTAAACGTTCCGCAGCTCCGTTCTGCTCAGGGGTATAGCCTACCGTAGTTCCGTGTACAATACCCCTGGACGAGAAATAGCCCTTCGTGCGAGTATTAACGAACTCCCCGCCACGATCTGTACGCACCTCCTTAACCTGCCTGCCAGTAGCGCGCTCCAGTTCCCAGCTATCATTACCACCATCTTCTGGTAGACCTCCTCCCTGGTCGCTGTAAACGCAACAGCTGAAAGACCAGTATGGTCGTCAAGCAGAGTTGTCACATAACGCGAACCACTAGGTGAAGGTTCAGGCATAGGTCCACACACATCCATGTGAATGAGCGCGAGAGGCTGCGCTGCCTTATGCCCAGATAACGGAAAAGGACCACGTGTATGCTTTGCAAAGACGCAAGTCTCACACACACACGCGCTGGCTGATTGTATGCTGTGTCGGTCAACATCGAACCCAGTTACCATATCATGACGCAGCAGCGCCTCAAGGTTGCTGTATCCTAAGTGGCCATACCTTCGGTGCCAAAGTGCTGCACGTTCAGCTCCGATACCCACGGCAGCACACACTGCATCACCACCAGAAGGTATCCTGTTGTCTTCACACTTCAGAGCTCCCGTACCTCCACTGCTGTAGCAGACGGGATACAAGTCCCCATCCCGCTTTCCAGTCAGCACCAAGTGGTTCTGTACGTATACTTTCACCTGTCCGCCGCCGAAGACCACACTGCCTCCACGATCATCAATGATGCGGACCGATAGGATTTTGGCGGTGGCCTCCTCGTCGACGTAGACCTTCTTAAAAGTAATGGCCTGTTTATCGTTGACGTTAGACCGAATCGTAAGCGTGCCAACTTCAGTCGGCCGAAGAGACTGTCCCTTGATGCCCATGATGTTGAAGCGCTCCCATGACTCCAACAACCGCACGTTGAAAAGTTCTGAGCGGTCATATGTTATGTGGTGAGTGGCGGCTGAGTCCAGAAACCATTCCGTCGGGCGATTGCTGTTGTATGCCACGAATGCTACCTGCCGCGGAACTCCTGGCCCCCTAGCTGATCCACCGGATCCTGGCTTGCTGCCGCTAGCTCCGCTGCCACTACCTCCGTTACCACTGTTGTTGTAGCCACCCTTGTAGCCAGAATTTGACGACTGCTTCAGCGCTTTAAGCTGCCTGCAGTCCTTAACCACGTGCCCAGGCTTATTACAGTAGTAGCAGATGACTTGCTTCCGACTGTGTCCCGAGCTGTTGTTAGCCGGCCCCCGGCTACCATAACCAGAAGTAGAAGCGCCGAACGTCGAACCGCCGACAGACGTGAAGGCTGCCGACTCGGTAGGCTTGCCCGACCCACCGTTAGCCGTCTCAATAGAGAGAAGCTTTGCTGTGACGCTCGCCATGTCCAAATCGCCGTCGCGCATTAGTAATGTAGTCGTCACCACGCTGTACCGACTGGGTAGACCAACTAGGAAGGTGTACGCCAGCTCGGAGTCGTTAACTACGTGGCCGACTCCCAATAAATCTGTTTGCAGCTGCCTTGCACGCGCAAAGTACATCGGAAGAGGTTCGCCGTCGACCATCTTAAAACGGCTGAATTCTTGACGTAGAGACACCTTGCGGGCGTTGTTGTTGGCAGCAAACATAGATCCCAAGGCGTCCCAGGCCTTCTTCGCGTTGGCAGCACCGGTAACCATCGGCAAATGATGATCCTTGACGTTCTTGATGAGCAGATTGATGACCTTCCGTGATTGTCGAATCTGCTCCTCGTTGCACGGCTCGGCGAGCAGGGATTGCTCAAGCCCAAGCTCCATGCACATCGCGCTGAACCTGATTTGCCAGGTGGAGTAGTTGTGGAGGTCCAGCGGCTCATCAAGCTTATCCTTGACCATTGTCGATAAGGGGTAGAAATAATAATCGGACGATAGCTGTCGGCGCTAGACGGGGCTCATAACCTATTGAAGAATTGGCGACGGTGACGGCTAACGCTGATTGTTATTCCGGAAGGATTGCCGGTGGCGAAGATATTTAGCACGATAAACTGTTACAAGTAATGTAAAGAGTATTATTAGCGTTCGGCAGGACTTGAGGAGATTCCTATGAGGAATACCGATCGTAGTGAGATAAACAAATAAGCGCAGTCACCGCCCTAAATACCGGCGCTAGCGGAAAACTCGTACATTCCGCGATCTAACTGCACGTACATTCCGCGATCTCACTGCGCCGTCCTGACGGTGCCCTAATGTCTATCACTTAGCTACCGGATATGCATCGGTAGCCCATAAGGTTCTGGGGTAAGTCTTCCCCATTAGACAGGCGCAGACCCGTGGTCAAATCCCCTGGTCGACAACCACACGAGTTGGGAGAGGACCGTTTCCTCAACAAACCCGAACCATTTGGTGAAGGTTCAGGCATGTGTGTGGATCCACACACATCCATGTGAATGAGTGCGAGAGGCTGTGCTGCCTTATGCCCAGATAATGGAAAAGGACCCCGAGTATGCTTTGCAAGGACGCAAGTCTCACACACACACGCGCTGGCTAATTGTATGCTGTGTCGGTCAACATCGAACCCAGTTACCATATTGTGACGCAGCAACGCCTCAAGGTTGCTGTATCCCAAGTGGCCATACCGTCAGTGCCAAAGTGCTGCACGTTCAGCTCCGATATCCACGGCAGCACACACTGCACCACCACCAGAAGGCATCCTGTTGTCTTCACGCTGCGTCCACTTCAGAGCGCCCGTACCTCCACTGCTGTAGCAGACGGGATACAAGTCCCCATCCCGCTTTCCAGTCAGCACCAACTGGTTCTGTACGTATACTTTCACCTGTCCGCCACCGAAGACCACACTGCCTCCACGATCATCAATGATGCGGACCGATAGGATTTTGGCGGTGGCCTCCTCGTCGACGTAGACCTTCTTAAAAGTGATGGCCTGTTTATCGTTGACGTTAGACCGAATCATAACCGTGCCAACTTTAGTCGGCCGAAGAGACTGTCCCTTGATGCCCATGATGTTGAAGCGCTCCCATGTTGGGTTGGCACGGGTACTATACTAGAAAAGAGTACTATACTATAAAAGTACTATGCATAGTACTATTTACTATGCAGGGCTCTTAACTGGTACTAGTTTACGACGCTCGTACCGCGTTCGTACATAGTAAAATAGTATAGTAAAAATAGTACTAGATAGTATTGAAGAATTGGCGACGGTGACGGCTAACGCTGATTGTTATTCCGGAAGGATTGCCGGTGGCGAAGATATTTAGCACGATAAACTGTTACAAGTAATGTAAAGAGTATTATTAGCGTTCGGCAGGACTTGAGGAGATTCCTATGAGGAATACCGATCGTAGTGAGATAAACAAATAAGCGCAGTCACCGCCCTAAATACCGGCGCTAGCGGAAAACTCGTACATTCCGCGATCTAACTGCACGTACATTCCGCGATCTCACTGCGCCGTCCTGACGGTGCCCTAATGTCTATCACTTAGCTACCGGATATGCATCGGTAGCCCATAAGGTTCTGGGGTAAGTCTTCCCCATTAGACAGGCGCAGACCCGTGGTCAAATCCCCTGGTCGACAACCACACGAGTTGGGAGAGGACCGTTTCCTCAACAAACCCGAACCATTTGGTGAAGGTTCAGGCATAGGTCCACACACATCCATGTGAATGAGCGCGAGAGGCTGCGCTGCCTTATGCCCAGATAACGGAAAAGGACCACGTGTATGCTTTGCAAAGACGCAAGTCTCACACACACACGCGCTGGCTGATTGTATGCTGTGTCGGTCAACATCGAACCCAGTTACCATATCATGACGCAGCAGCGCCTCAAGGTTGCTGTATCCTAAGTGGCCATACCTTCGGTGCCAAAGTGCTGCACGTTCAGCTCCGATACCCACGGCAGCACACACTGCATCACCACCAGAAGGTATCCTGTTGTCTTCACACTTCAGAGCTCCCGTACCTCCACTGCTGTAGCAGACGGGATACAAGTCCCCATCCCGCTTTCCAGTCAGCACCAAGTGGTTCTGTACGTATACTTTCACCTGTCCGCCGCCGAAGACCACACTGCCTCCACGATCATCAATGATGCGGACCGATAGGATTTTGGCGGTGGCCTCCTCGTCTACGTAGACCTTCTTAAAAGTAATGGCCTGTTTATCGTTGACGTTAGACCGAATTGTAAGCGTGCCAACTTCAGTCGGCCGAAGAGACTGTCCCTTGATGCCCATGATGTTGAAGCGCTCCCATGACTCCAACAACCGCACGTTGAAAAGTTCTGAGCGGTCATACGTTATGTGGTGAGTGGCGGCTGAGTCCAGAAACCATTCCGTCGGACGATTGCTGTTGTATGCCACGAATGCTACCTGCCGCGGAACTCCTGGCCCCCTAGCTGATCCACCGGATCCTGGCTTGCTGCCGCTAGCTCCGCTGCCACTACCTCCGTTACCACTGTGGTTGTACCCTCCCTTATAGCCAGAATTTGACGACTGCTTCAGCGCTTTAAGCTGCCTGCAGTCCTTTACCACGTGCCCAGGTTTATTACAGTAGTAGCAGATGAGCTGTTTCCGACTGTGTCCCGAGCTGTTGTTAGCCGGCCCCCGGCTACCATAACCAGAAGTAGAAGCGCCGAACGTCGAACCGCCGACATCCGCGAAGGCTGCCGACTCGGTAGGCTTGCCCGACCCACCGTTAGCCGTCTCAATAGAGAGAAGCTTTGCTGTGACGCTCGCCATGTCCAAATCGCCTCGCGC
>NW_003307623.1:173610-176358 GCF_000143455.1 Volvox carteri f. nagariensis
GGCCGCTCGTATATACAGTGTTCGGGCCAAAGCTGCACTAGCTGCTGCGTGCGAAACACATTTGACCTCCCTTAAAATGCTGCAAACTATGAGGTCTGTGCATATGAAACGTATTGTATTCACCCTTCATGCCGAGGCACATGCATCGATGGAGCCCATGCATTGCCGTCAGGTACCCCTCGTCCCTAAGATCTACTGCTGTAACAACCACGCACACATACTGCTAGTAGTCATAAGAGCTGTAATTCCTGTGACCTCTGGTGTCCTGTTCGCGCCAGTTGCACCGCAAACGCTTCCACATGAACTGTTAAACTGTTTAAAATTTTCGTATTCTTAAGTATCGCGCGTGTGTATGCTTTGAAAATACAGGAGATGGAAAAGGTACGCTTACAGCGCTAGCCGTCAGCGATTTCTGGCTTACCAGGGTCTCAAGATCTAGGACCTCTTTTCCGAAAGCACTGAAAGGAGTTTTGCAACGTTATGTAATCTTTTCGGGGACTTTCCATGGACCTGCCGGCGAAGTAAGGGAATGATATGCGCACGCCGCCGAATAAGTAATTATCAGTAAATTGTTAACCTGCAGGTATCACGTTGAACTTCTTAATGCAATGCCAACATAAACCAAACAGAACAAGCCTACAACATGACTTCCAAAGGGTGGCATGTATGTTAGAAGCGCCCTGCATTCCGCTAAGGTACAGCTTGTTTGCTATTTGGACGGAACAGTCTTTTTTGCGTTCTTTTCCGAGTACCTCTTACACTGCTTGTCCTGCGCATCCTTTACATGTACTACGGCTAAGGGATCCCTTCCGGATGATGAAGAATGTGCTTTATGCTGGACCAATTACACATCACGATCAGCATCGATTAAGCGGCTCCAGGAGCTGGTACCAGCTGGTACCGGCCGGTGCTTAGGGCCCGATCCGCCGCCGGGAGGACGACTTCCTGAGGCAAACACGACGGACATCCCGAACGGTGCTTACATCCGTGTTATGGAAAATTGCTCTTACGTGTGTGGACCGGACGGATGGACAAGAGGCAACGTTTTGCATCACTTGTTTCTTGGCCGCAAGCAGCAACGTAGTGAAGGACATGGACGCGCATGCACAGGCCATGGAATGGTATGTCTAAATCATGGATGGCGACGTTCAACTCTCAGAATGGTGATTTCTGCCTTTGGGTTCAATTCTGAACCTGGAATGCTGCTGGCTCTGCCCGTACCGGAAAAGTGCTTTCCGGTACGGCGGTGCCAGGAGGTGGTATCTACGTCGTCTTAGGGGCAACCCTAAGACCAAGGGGATGAACGAATACATATACACTTTCTGTTTCTTGGCTGCAGCAAGTGTTGTCCTGGGCGCAACGTTGATGGCCTGATGCCGACGCGACCTCCTTTACGACAATGCTAGGCAAACGCAGCGGATGTTCATGAATTACTTAAGCGTTCATATTACTCGTCACAGCTTCAACGGCACTGTACTGGGCGGATGTAAGACGTGCGTTGGTGGACGCGATGGCCTTACGAAGGGGGAGAAAGACGCTTAGGAGATGCTTGGATTGTTATGTACAAGTCACAGACGGGGACGTTTAACTCTATGAATGCTGAGTTTTAGCTACTAGTCGGGTTTTTTGAACTTCGCTGTTGTTGTTTCCGCCCGTACAGGAAAAGTGTCTTCTGATACGGCGGTCACAGCAGGTAGTATCCACGTCGACTTGTATGCAAACCAAATACAACGAAACCAGGGGATGATATGACAGTTTTGGAATGCTTGTTTCTTGGCCGCAAGCAGCAGCATACTTAAATCGCGTTGGGCCATTTGCCCAGGCTGCCGCAAGGACGACAAGCCAGGCTAATGCAGCTGGTGTCCATGACGGGTTCATTACGTGCTGAATATGAAAGATTGCTACAAAGACTCTGGCCCTGACGAACGTAAAATGTGATGTTCGTAAGGAAGAAAACAGACGCATATCCAAGGCATGGAGCTGTTTGTAGGGAAACCGTAAATGAAGGTTTAAGGAACTGAACGATGAATTCTGCCGGTGTGGTCGGTTCTGGATCTCTTATGTTGCTCGTCACGCTCGTACGGAAAATGGGCATTTGTTGCAGGAGGGAGTCTGTGTGTCAAGTCGTAGTCGAACCTTTTTCAAAGGGGATGAGCACACACACAGCTTGCATTCCATGTTCACTAATGTCAGCCCACAGTAAGCTACTGGGCTAGACTTGGAGGGTCCGACCGGGGCAACTCGTTGCTGTGGACTTGTAGGCAAGTCAAGTAGGGCTATGGAATGCTAGGACAATGTTATTATGTTTGTGTTATAGGCTTGGGTAGGAATTCTTAAGCAATACGTTGAGTGGCTTTTCCGCCGGCGGGAGGACGACAATCCCACGCAAACAGGACGGATGTTCCGAATGTTGCTTACATTCATGTTGTCGAAGCTCGCGACGACGGCTCTGGACAGGACGGATGTCAAGTGTGCGTTGGTGGACGTGATGGCAACGTAGTGAAGGACACGGACGCGCATGCACAGGCCATGGAATGGTATGTCTAAATCATGGATGGCGACGTTCAACTCTCAGAATGGTGATTTCTGCCTTTGGGTTCAATTCTGAACCTGGAATGCTGCTGGCTCTGCCCGTACCGGAAAAGTGCTTTCCGGTACGGCGGTGTCAGGAGGTGGTATCTACGTCGTCTTAGGGGCAACCCTAAGACTAAGGGGATGAACGAATAGAGATATACTTAGGGTTTCTTG
>NW_003307623.1:176502-177613 GCF_000143455.1 Volvox carteri f. nagariensis
GGTGAGATGGTAAAAAGGCGGATGTGTGGCGCGGCTACCATCGTACCCAATGGGTGCGATGGTAAACAGGCGGATGTGTGGCACGGCTACCATCGTACCCAATGGGTGCAATGGTAAAAAGGCGGATGTGTGGCACGGCTACCATCGTACCCAATGGGTGCGATGGTAAAAAGGCGGATGTGTGGCACGGCTACCATCGTACCCAATGGGTGCGATGGTAAACAGGCGGCGATGGTAAACAGGCGGATGTGTGGCACGGCTACCATCGTACCCAATGGGTGCGATGGTAAAAAGGCGGATGTGTGGCGCGGCTACCATCGTACCCAATGGGTGCGATGGTAAACAGGCGGCGATGGTAAACAGGCGGATGTGTGGCACGGCTACCATCGTACCCAATGGGTGCGATGGTAAAAAGGCGGATGTGTGGCGCGGCTACCATCGTACCCAATGGGTGCGATGGTAAACAGGCGGCGATGGTAAACAGGCGGATGTGTGGCACGGCTACCATCGTACCCAATGGGTGCAATGGTAAAAAGGCGGATGTGTGGCGCGGCTACCATCGTACCCAATGGGTGCGATGGTAAAAAGGCGGATGTGTGGCACGGCTACCATCGTACCCAATGGGTGCGATGGTAAACAGGCGGCGATGGTAAACAGGCGGATGTGTGGCACGGCTACCATCGTACCCAATGGGTGCGATGGTAAAAAGGCGGATGTGTGGCGCGGCTACCATCGTACCCAATGGGTGCGATGGTAAACAGGCGGCGATGGTAAACAGGCGGATGTGTGGCACGGCTACCATCGTACCCAATGGGTGCGATGGTAAAAAGGCGGATGTGTGGCGCGGCTACCATCGTACCCAATGGGTGCGATGGTAAACAGGCGGCGATGGTAAACAGGCGGATGTGTGGCACGGCTACCATCGTACCCAATGGGTGCAATGGTAAAAAGGCGGATGTGTGGCGCGGCTACCATCGTACCCAATGGGTGCGATGGTAAAAAGGCGGATGTGTGGCACGGCTACCATCGTACCCAATGGGTGCGATGGTAAACAGGTGGCGATGGTAAACAGGCGGATGTGTGGCACGGCTACCATCGTACCCAATGGGTG
>NW_003307623.1:177663-191653 GCF_000143455.1 Volvox carteri f. nagariensis
AAAACGTCGGGTTGTATGTGGTGGAGCAGGTCACTGGATATGAAGGGAGGATCTTGAATTTGAACATCAACATGTTTTCTTCTATCTTAAGCTCAGGGCCTACTTTAGGTGCAGCACGTTGTGTTTCGGTCACGAGAGAGTGGATGCAGATCATTCAACCGTGTGGGCCTGCTGGTGGCTGTAAGCAGATATTGGCGTTGAACTGCTTTTCAAATGCAGTAGTGCTTCGTATGCTAAACTGTGAAGCACATGGATACCTTACGCCATGTAAGTAGTGCCATTCGTTTCATGCCTAAATTCACTGCAGCAGTAGTGCTTTTGGAACAGCAGCCTGGATTTTCATCCAGTCAATTAGTGCCTTGCTAATAAGCGAGGTAATATGCATGATTGATGATATTGCTTGAAACGTATGGTTTGCCAAATATTAGGCAAAAGGCAGGACATTTCGTTACAAACCGTTCAAGAATGTTTGTTCTAAACGACATTATCCATCAACACCGTGAGACAGAGCTAAAATACAGTCTGAAAACATCTGACAAGCCTTAACAACGGCTAACAGCACCAATTCCTGTTCTACTTCTCCAACATGGTTGTTAACAGCCAGATCCACCTGCCGCCAGCCCAAACATCGTCTGACAGCCCCATCACTGTTAGAGAATCTGTTAGGCTAACATTTCCTAACAGGCACGCCTGTTAGCCGCTGTTAGACCCCCTATGAGTTGGTTGTATACAACCGGCCTTACACGGGTCCTGTAAGAAGGAATCAACTCCCTTGGCATCATCCTGAGTACTCTTTGCCTGGTCGTCAGTAAAATTGGAGGTCACCTATAGGTCGGGCCATCGCCTCATATGTAGGACCGCGGAATATGTGGCGTATAGGTGATTTCGCGTATATAATCGTATACATCACACCTATAGGCGATCTGCAGATAGTATACAACAGCTGTTGTATACAGCATGGTCTATAGGCCTGTAGGCTATAGGTTACCATGTGTACGCATGCAAAGCTGTGAGAGCCGAAATAATCCGTTGTATAAAGGCATGCCTTTATGTAGGCCACTCGTGTATACAGTGTTCGAGCCAAAGCTGCACTAGCTGCTGCGAAACACCTTTGACCTCCCTTAAAATGCTGCAAACTATGAGGTCTGTGCATATGAAACGTTTTGTATTCACCCTTCATGCCGAGGCACATGCATCGATGGAGTCCATGCAACGCCGTCAGGCACCCCTCGTCATTAAGACCTGTTAGTAAGAGCTGTATTTCCTGTGACCTCTGGTGTCCTATTCGCGCCAGTTGCACCGCAAACGCCTACGAAATTCCACAAAAATGTTAATAATTCTCGTATTCTTAAGTATCACGCGTGGGTATGCTTTGAAGATACAAAAGATGAATAAGTTTTGCGACCGAAACTAGTTTCTGGCTTGCCGGGGTGGCAAGGACTAAACCTCTTTTCGAAAAGCACTGAAATGAGCTCTGCAAGGTTATAATCTTTTCGGGGGCTTTTGCTTGATAAGTGCATTCCGATACGACGGTGACAGGAGGTGGCATCTACGTCGACTTGAAGGCAACCCTAAAGAAAGGGGATGAACTGAAAGGGAACCAGGCCGCTCCTAACAACTGGGAAGCGTAAGCTGACTTTACTGGCCGATATACTTGCGTAAGCACAGAAGATCGGGCTTTTCAATTTCAACTTAGACTTACAATGTTCGTAAAATGGTCCGCTTAAATAGTCATATTAGCGCGCCATTGTCTCACACGGAGAACCACAGGATCAAGCTCCACTAGCTCCGAAGTTACGACATGGTCTCAGAAGCGCGCGCTAACGAACTGCAAAACCTTACACACTCCCCTCCTTAAAAACAAGCACCGTCCTCGGTGCGAAAACGTTACTAAGCGGCCATGGTCATGCGCCTCTCCGATTCCCTGAACGAAATCGGTACCAGGCTAACTAGGGGAAGGCAAAAGGGAACCGGAGTCAAGGCAAAACCTTCCCCGCACTGGATACCGGCCTAAAATGTGGCGCACGACTCCTACCATATCCGGCTTAAGAATCCGGAGATACGCAAAAGCTGCTACGAAAACGACTTAAATCTGACTACACGGAACCCAAATACCCAGACGCGAACAAACACGTGAAATGCAATACCACACTACGTTGAACTGACTGGTGAAACTACTGGCTAGAACAGAACGAAGACGCACAGACATATCGAATACACATGATGAGACACACACACACACACACACACATCCAGCCGCAGCTCTATTCTGCTAGGAACTGTACGATCCTTGGGGCATGCTCCGGGAACTTGGCTCTGAACCACGCATAGCGATCTGATAGCCTGAACGCGGTCCAGCTTGGGCTCCTCAGGAAGGCACGAAGCGCTGGCAGGTTGTGCACGTCGTCGTAAGGTTCCCATGAGGGGTCGCGTTTACTACTAGCGGACCACTGCACGAGGAACATGACGGACGGGCGTGCGCGCTTGTTATACCCTAGTTGAACAGCTGTAACAACGGTATCTGCACTGTCATAGGGGGATTCTAGTGCAGTAGGGGCTGCAGGTGGAGGTGGTGGTCGGCCGGGGAAGAGCGCTGGGTCGTTGTCCATCCATGGGAGAAGGCGGCTGATGTGGAATACTGGATGCAAGCGGCCGAGGGAGGCTGGAAGGTGAAGGCGGTATGCAACTGGAGAAATGACGGAGGAGATGAGGAAAGGGCCGAGGTAGCGAGGGCGGAGTTTTGGGGAGGGGTAGGTCGGCAGGGTGAGGTGTTCTGTGGACAGGCGGACGCGATCGCCAACTTTGAAGGTGATGGCGCGGTGATGCTGGTTAGCTGCGGCAGCGTAGCGGGTTTTGGCGGCTTGGATTTCGCGGTTGATGGTGGCATGGATGTCGCTCATACGCTGCTGTAGTTCTGTAGCCTGCGGGTGAGAGGAAGGTGAAGCGGCTTGGGGGCCGTGGAGGGAGATGGGAGTGCGCGGGTGGTAACCATGATTGGCGTAGAATGGTGTCATGCCGGTGCTTGCGTGGGTGGCGTTGTTGTATGCTGCTTCGGCGATCGGAAGGTAAGATGCCCAGTTGTCCTGCATAGGTTGAGTGTAAGCGCGGAGGATCTGTTCAATAGTGCGATGTGTTCTCTCGGTTTGACCGTCAGTTTGTGGATGGTAGGCGGAGGAGATGTTAAGGGACGTGCCAAGGTGCTCCCAGAAGGTGCGCCAGACGTCGGACATGAAGCGGGAATCTCGGTCTGAGACGAGGGTTGTTGGAAGACCGTGTAGACGGTAGACGTGGGCGAGAAAGAGTAGGGCGGTGTCGTGGGCGGTGGTGGTCTTGTTAGTGAGGGCGAAGTGGGCTTGCTTGGTGAACATATCGACGAAGGTGAGGATTGCGGTGTAGGTGCGGCCGTCTAAACCTTTAGAGGGCGGCAGGTCGGTGATGAAGTCCAGAGACACGTGTGTCCAGGGTTGGGTGGGAGTAGGTAACGGGTGGAGGAGGCCAGGCGGAGGCTGGGTGGATGGCTTGGTGCGTTGACAGATGGGGCAGGACTTGACGTAGGCTTTGACGGTGCGGGCCATGTAAGGCCACCAGTAGCGGGTTGATATCGCAGCGAGGGTGCGACGGAAACCAGGATGACCAGAGTAAGCAGCATCGTGGAATTCGTGAAGTAGGCGGCGTCGTAAGGATGGGACGTTAGGGATGGCGATGCGGTTGGCGAAGTAGAAGAAACCGTCTGGGGAACGTTGGAGGTAAGGCTTGGTGGATGTTGAATTGGAGTACATGGGGTCGGCGGTGTATCCGAAACGGATGTCATCTGCGAGGCTGGGGTCTGGCACGACATGGGCTGCGATGGTGAAACAGGCATGATGAAGGGCATGGTTAGCTGCGACATCGACGGGTGGTGAAGTGGAGGGCCAAAGCGGGGGAGGTGATGGAGATGTAATGGAGGTTAGGTTTTCTGCTGATGTAGTGGAAGGTGAGGGACTGGGGTCAGAGGGCTCTGGGTTAGGGGCTGAGCTGACCGGGAAGCGGGAGAGGGCGTCGGCCATATTTTGAGGGCCGGGGCGATAAGTGATTGTGATGTAGCCTTGGAATGGGGCGAGGAGCTGAGCCCAACGGGCTTGACGACGAGATAGGTCCTTTTGGGTGAAGAAGCGTTGCAAGGTGTCGTGGTCTGTGCAGAGCGTAAAGTGGCAGCCTTTGAGATAGCACCGAAACTTACGCACTGCATGTACGACAGCAAGCAACTCCAGCTCATGGATGGGGTAGTTGGCTTCGTGACGGCTGAGCTTGCGGGACTCGAACGCCACGGGATGTAGGGCGCCGTTGCGTTCTTGAAGGAGCACAGCACCAATGCCGAGGATGGAGGCGTCGGTATAAAGGGTGAAGGTGGCGTTGGTGCCGGTGTCTGGGATGATGAGAGCTGGGGCTGACATTAGGGCGTCGCGGAGGGCATGGAAGGCGGCGACGGCGTCGGCGGGTAGGACCTTGGGAAAGGGCTGGGTTGTTTTGGTGAGGGTGGTAAGAGGAAGGGCAATGCGGGCGTAGTCTTTGATGAAGCGGCGGTAGAACCCAGTGAAGCCTAGGAAGGCGCGAACGTCGGTGATGGAGGAAGGAATGGGGAAATTGGCAAGGGCGGTGAGCTTGTCAGGGTCTGTCGTGATGCCGTCGCGGGAGACGATGAATCCGCAGAACTTGGTGGAGGGTTGCGCGAAAGAGCACTTGGAAAAGCGGACATGGAGGTGGTGGTCTTGAAGTGTGCGTAGAACGGCTTCCACGTCGCGGCAGTGGTCTTCAAAGGTGCGGGAGTAGATGAGGACGTCGTCGAGGTACACAACCGCACACTTGTTGCGGAAGGGGTGGAGGACGTCGTTCATGAGGGACATGAAGGTGGCGGGGGCTCCTGTAAGTCCGAAGGGAAGAACGAGCCATTCGTACAGACCATACTTACACCGAAAAGCCGTTTTATGCACATCGGGTTCGTGCACACGGACTTGATGGTAGCCTGACCAGAGGTCCAGCTTGGTGAAATAGGCTGCGCCGTGCAGCTGGTCAAGGAGCTCGTCCACGCGCGGCAGGGGATACGCATTCTTGACTGTGAGCTGGTTGATTGCACGAAAGTCCACACAGAGGCGTAGACCGTTACCACCAGGTTTCCGGGCGAACAGAATAGGGGCACCAAAGGGTGACGTCGACGGGCGAATCCAGCCACGGTCAAGGTAGTTCTTGAGCTGCTTGTCCAGTTCTTGAAGTTCTGCTGGGGACATGTGATACTCACGCTGCTTAGGAGGCTGGGCGTCAGGGACCAACTCGATGTGGTGGTCGCATGGGCGTGATGGTGGTAGACCCGATGGTTCTTCGAAGATGGTCGCGTAGCGCTGGAGGACAGGCTGAAGGGCTGGTGGTACGGACGGGGAGGCGGTGGGTTGAGGGGGGGCTTCAGGGTCGACTTCGGGATCTTCGATGGGACGGAGGACACCCATGTAAACAGGTGGTGATGGGTTGAATGGAGCTCGCTTGCGAGGGTTGGTGGCGTTCGGTGGTGGCGGTCGTGCGGCAGCTTGGCGAATGCATTTCTGCATGCGGGCGATGGAGACGAATTCAATCTGAAAAGCGGATGGGCAATACGAGGAATGTAATGTAATGTAATGTAATGTAATGTAATGTAATGTAATGTAATGTAATGTAATGTTACAGAGTGGGAGGCTTCTGGGCCGCTTTATCACATTGTCAGTTCTAGATCATTTATCACCTTATAGCACCATCCACCACTACCACACTGTACTTCGCCATACGAACTGTTAGTCCAAGGCGGCGGATCCAGCCTTCAGGGACCCCTCCTCATCCATTCACCCGAACACCCGAAGAGACGGAGGGTTCGGCAATCGCCACCAATCTAGCGTGCGAATCTGGTCCATCAACTGTGACCTCAACTCCACATCTCAGCAGCTAGCCATAATCTCGCGCTCCCGACTAATTCGGGGGTCTCCCCAGGAATCGAACCCAGGACCTTAAACTGCTAATTGCAGTAGTGTCAACCCAGACCAGACCGGATGGGCAATACGAGGAATGTGGAATGACGGTGTCGCCGATGGTGACGGTGTTGGTACGCCAGTCGATTTGGGGGTTGTTGGTAGTAAGCCAGGGTTTCCCAAGGATGGCGTCGTATCCGTCAAGGTCGAGGGTGAAGAAGGTGGTGCGCTCATGGTGTGATTGGATAGCCAAGGGGGCGTTGGGAAGGGCGGAGGAACAGAGGGTGAGGTGTCCGTTGGCCAAACGAACGCGAAACGACTGCGAAGCTGGAAGGTTGGCGGAGTGTAATTGGTGATGTTGGAGGAAGGAGTGGGCGATGAAGTTGCGGGAAGCACCAGAATCCAGGAGGACTCGAGCGAGGTGGCCAGCTATGGTGGCATCGAAGACGATAAGGGTGGTGGAGAGATTGTCGGTGACGGACGCAATGCGACCTAGGATAGGCGGGATGAAGGGGCGTTCCACCGTAGACCTTTGTTCGTCTATCTGCGGAAGTGAAGCTTGAGGAGCGCGGTGGGGCTGGGGGGTAGGACGTTGTACGAGGGGGAAAGATGGTTGGGCTGGCTGGCTGACGGTTGGTGGAGGCGGAGGTGGGGAAGAGGCAGCGGATGTTGGAGTTTGCGAAAAACGAGCGATAAGATTAGCGACATTAGAGCGTGGTGGTGGAGGTTGGTCCGATGGCTGGGGCGGCGGTGGGGGATGTGAGCTGGAAAAATGTTGGATGAGAGTTTTGACCGACAATGTGGATGATGTTGACGGATGGTTGGGGGAAGCGAATGAAGGATGGGACGAGGTGGAGACGGGGTGAAGGGTGGTATCGGGAAGCGGGGTGGCGGATGTAGACGCGAGAGTAAAGGGGGCGGACGATGGTGGATCGTGGAGGACTACTACAGGCCAAGGGCTGGGACCCGGTTCTCCATACCTGGACGGGTCTGAAGTGGTGGGGCGGCAGACGATCTGGGCGCCGGCAGGGAAGCGGTGGACGATGGTCATGTGGCGGATGAGGGGGGCCCAAGGGGCTTGTGGACGATCGGGTAGGACAATGATGGCAGAGGTTTTGGGGTTGGCGGTCTTGGCGTCGAGGTAGCGGGCGACGATGGTAGAGACGTTGTCGACAGGTGGCACCATCCATATGCACTCTCCTTCGATGTCGGTCGATAGGAAAGGTCGGGACGGTGAGAAAAAGGGCGAGAGCTGTGCAGTTAAGCCGAGGTCATCACAGTAGGCATCGATGGTAAACGGGCCGTACTGTGAATCATATTCAAGAAAAAGCGATCGCGCGATTTTCCAATCATTGCTTGCCTGGCATGCTCCCTTCGATGACGAGGCTGCAGCTGCGCGAGCACGCTTGCGACCAACACGGCGGGCAGGCTTGCGGACGATTTGAGCTAGACGTTGAACGTTGAACGCGGTTTCGGACGAGTGCACAGCAGACGACGTCGGCAGGCTGTGGCTGACCGTTTCTGCCGACGACGGCCTAAGAGCCGATTTAACGGGGGCCTGGGGAGCGGGAGCGGGTAGGGGATTTGTTGCTGATGTGCTGGGAGCGGCGGCCGTGGGAGCTGTTACTGACGCGGGAGGGAGAACGACCGCGATGGCTGTGGTTGTCGTATTGTCGGTGGCCGCGTGAACGTCGATCCTCGGAGGCGGAGGACGTGGAGGAGCGGGAGGGCGAGCGGGCAGGCGAGCGGGCAGGCGAGCGGGGCGGCTTGCGGCTGTTGTTAGCACCCTGAAAGGAGTGCCGGCGGGAGGAGTTGGGTTGGGAGATGGTGGTTGCTGCCAGGAGGCGACGAAGTTCCGGGCAGTGTTCCTTGGCGTGCGACTCGTCACCACACTGTAGGCAGACGTGCTGGGCCATGCGCTGGAGGCGCAAGTTGTAGGGGACTCCGATGGTTTTGATGCTGCTCGGAAGAGGTGAGGTGCTGTGGTGCGGCGTGGTGGAGTAGACGTTGGCGGTGAGGTCCATAGGGTCGTCCCGGTGGACGTCTCGGGAGCTACATGGCGCGGTGTTGTAGTCGATGAGGTGGGCGTTGTGGCGCCCGGAAAAGATGCCCATCGCCAAGTCAATGATGATCTGCAGGGTCACATCAGTGCCGTATTGAGGAAGCCTTGCGTAGACTTCCTCGCGGAGGTCCCTGTTGAGACCTTTCGCGAAGTGAAAGACGTGGTCGAGTTCGTGACGGTGAGGAAGGTCGCCCATAAGGCGTCCGAAAGCGGCCACGTACGACACCAGAGAGTTCGGGCCTGAGCCTTGACGAATGGTGTCCATGCTGATCTGGGCCTGGAGGAGGCGATCGGGTCTGGGCGCGAGGGGCGTTAGCGCTTGAAGGACCGCAGTTAAGGAAGTAAAGGGGGTACGTTGGTGGTGGAGGAGGAGGGTGTCCAGGGTAGGTCCTTCGATGGCAGACAGGGCTATGGCGACAGCAGGCGCACTGTCTTCATGCAGACCGCATACCGTGAAGTGGAGGTGGAGGCGGTTGGCCCACGAAGCGAGGTCGGCGTCCTTGGCCGTGGGGTTGAATCGGGGGGCTGGTCAGCGCTGGTTGTTTGACGAACGATTCTCTAAGGCTCGTACGGCAGCATGTGCGGCGACTTCTGAGATTCTATCCCAGGGGAGAGCGGCTTCGGACGTGGTGGGGGGCGCCGCGGGCGCGGGCGCGGGCGCGGGCGCAGGCGCGGGCGCGGGGTCGGTGGCGGCAGGGAAGGAAGGCATAAACGGGAACTCGTTCGAGAGAGACATGGTTGATGAAGAGGTGACGAGGACGAAGACGAAGTGACGAGGGCGATGACGAAGTGATCAGGGCGATGACGAAGTGATCAGGGCGAAGGCGAAGTGATGAGGACGAAGACGAAGACGAAGTGATGAAGGCGAAGACGAAGTGATGAAGGCGAAGACGAAGTGATGAAGGCGAAGACGAAGTGATGAAGGCGAAGACGAAGTGTAGAGGTGAAGATGATGGCGCGATGGCGCGATGGCGCGATGACGACGAAGACGATGGCGACGACGATGAAGAGCTCGGCGAGGAGGATCACCTAGGTCTCGATACCAATTGAAAGGGAACCAGGCCGCTCCTAACAACTGGGAAGCGTAAGCTGACTTTACTGGCCGATATACTTGCGTAAGCACAGAAGATCGGGCTTTTCAATTTCAACTTAGACTTACAATGTTCGTAAAATGGTCCGCTTAAATAGTCATATTAGCGCGCCATTGTCTCACACGGAGAACCACAGGATCAAGCTCCACTAGCTCCGAAGTTACGACATGGTCTCAGAAGCGCGCGCTAACGAACTGCAAAACCTTACATGAACTAACAGATTTAAATTATGTTTCTTGGCTGCACCAAGTATTTTCCTAGGCGAGAAGTTCATGGTCTGCTGCCGACCCAACCTCCGGTACGACAGTGCTAGACAAACGTAGCAGATGTTCATAAATGACTTTTATGTTTATGTTAATATTATTGCTATAGCGGCTCTGGCCCGGACGGGTGTAAGATGTGCGTTGGTCGACGCGTTGGCCTTAGAAGAAGTAGAAAAACGCGAAGAGAACACGTGAATTCATATGCAGAAGTCATGGACGGCGACGTTTTACGCTCTGAATGGTGATTCCTGCTTTTGTGTTCGGTTCTGGACCTCACATGTTGTCGTACCGGAAAATTGTCTTCCGGTACGGCGGTACAGGAGGTATCTGCGTCGACTTGTATGCAAAACACTGAGGTCCTGGTGAAGCAGCTGCCCGCGTTCGCAAAGTGTCTATAGTTGTGGAAGGTGCCGAAGTGCGTCGGTGAAACAGAATGTGGCCGGATTGGAGAGAAAAGTGCAGCAGTATATTGTGAGTGTAGTTGAAGCGTTTTACAAGGCGTTTGGCGCACGGGCGAATGTACATGCATTCCTATCATCGTGGGTGCGTCTCGTTGCTTGGCCTGCAACGCGTATACAGTACTTGTAGCGTCAGTCCTCAGCTCACTTCTTGTAACGAACATCAGCATAGGTACAAGCCCTCCCGGTTGGAGGGATATGCAAAAACAAACATAATGAAGGGTAAACTCGCAACCTACCGAGCATTCACCCGACCAGGCGACGAGCCGTCCTTGACACGGCTCTGAACGACTTTCCTGTTTTTATGTTTAATTAATTTTGTGTATGTTATATTTTGCCGCAAGTTTGTAATTTGACTTTACTCTGGACAAGGTGCTGTATGCGTTGCACAAAAGTGCCTCACCCAACGCTTCCTCTTCTGGCGGCCGTTTCATGAGCCCAGTCTTGCAAGCTACATTGTTTGCTTTCGGTGCTTTCAGTTACGGCAAAGCAGCCACCCACATTTCCGGCCTGCATACCGCGTGCGACTGTGGCCAACATGCACTCCTGCACAACCCCCTGCCTTTCGCCCCAAAAAATGACATACACTTGTACACGCGCATTTTGAGAATCGCACGCGCGCATCCGCGCGGTAAAATTCGCTCCTGGCTTTTGGGGTGTCTTGTAGGGCCCGGACCGGACACGATTGTGCGAGAGGCTGCTTAACCAATTACACCTAGGGATCATATGGTGGTTGCATCGCATGTTTCTTGGCCGCAGCCAGGAGCAAACTCAAATGGAGTTGGGCCATTTGCCCAGGCTGCCGCATGGACGACAAGCCAGGCTAACGCAGCTGATGTCCATGAATGCCCTTTACATTTTGAGTATAAAAGTCACATCTACCCCTAACTTACATTCTGGGTTTAGTACTACTGGTCAGGCGCGACAATTACTCCCGAGAGATCCAGGTATCGAGGCACGGTACCACTGAGAGCATTATCCAAGTCATAGGCGCAACAATGTTAACGAAACATTAAGAGAGGTAGTGTGGATATCGCACTTTCGATTAGAGTGATGACTTGGGTATCTAAAGGGTGACTCCAAGTAAATTTCTATTATGTGATGCCTGTACAGGTCCTATTATAGGGAATCATGTATACTTGCGTCTATATAGGCAATGTCGTTTACAACATCAAGTGTATACAAACCGTATACATGACCTGTATACCGCATAGCCTAAACATCCCTTGCTACAGGTTATGATGTAAAAATGTACTTATAATACTATGCCATACACGATTGTATATTAGGCCATCACTTACACATGCGCCTCTTATGCCTAAGCCTTTAAGTTTCGTAGAATACGTGTAGAGCTAAATGGCCTATATACCTTTCACCTAATTTCCCGAATATGTCATCTATACATATGCCCGAAAAAATACAGACGGTGTTACATTGGTGCGGAATGCTAGGAGGTGAGAACACTCCGGATCAAATCCGGATGCGAACATACCACACACCAGGCAATGATGCAGTGTACTCTTCCCCAAACATGATGCCCAGTTGGGCGAAAAGTCTACCAGCTGAGTGAAATCAAAGTCATCCATCTTGGATGGGGACTGACATCACTCATCATGACGTTCACTCGAGGGGGGGAGGAATATAAGAAGGGATCAGATCCCCTGGCATCTCCCTGCACAGTACTCCCTGAAGAGTACTCAGCTGAGTACTCTTTGCCTGGTGTTACAGGTCCCGCTATCAGTGAGGCCAGCGGTATCACCTTCTCACCACCTCTCGACCACCCTTCTCCACTGGCTGGCATCCCACCGCGGGAGCTTTGTTAGTTAACATCGCAATCCAGCGGAATATCACCCCACTCCAGCAACAAATGGTGGAACAGAGCCAGCTCCTGGCCTCCATGGCCAAAGTAATGACAGCTAGCTATAGCCAAAATCCGGCAGCCACCATTCTGTCACCAGCCCAGGCAGGGGCGGCATCGGTCGCACCCGACAAGGCGAAAAGAAGCAAGGACAAAAAGAAGAGGAAGGACGACAGCTCAAGTTCAAGTTCGTCATCAAGCAGTGACGACAAGGCACCGAAGTGGTTGTGGTGCTTGGTGGACTGCATCGAGGCTCAACAGCCTACAGACCCATCTGGTTTCCTCAAACAAGTCTTCCACGGTTTTGACACGCAGGGAAAGCTGGCATTAGCTTTGCTGGTGGAGGTTCCGCCGAACGTGAAGGGTGCTATGAAAGTCCTCAAGCCTATGGTTCACCGTGCAAGGTCGGCATGGTAGTCACCAAAGCGCACATCAGTCTTGCGGCTGGGAAATTTGTTTCAGCATTCTATGTGTAGTAGCTGGTACACAGTAAGGCTCTACATATACGACCGCCAGCATCGTAAGGCCTTCTTAGCGGCCAGCTACTACATTTGGTATCGAGACCTCGTGAAAATTCATGATCCTGAAGTTGCTGGTTCAATCCCCACCATTATGCTTGGTGGAATATCGGGTATGGTGACTCAGTAATCATCGCGGTAAATTGTAGCTGAACCGACTGGACTGTCCCGAGGCCTGAAAAACCTTAAGACGGCTAGATGCATGTGAAAGCGACACATGACGTGACGAGGACTGGTCACCCACTGCCCGAGGGTAGGCGAGGGTAGGCACAGGCTGGTGGTATACGT
Organism: Volvox carteri f. nagariensis; assembly: GCF_000143455.1. Lineage (NCBI taxonomy): Eukaryota > Viridiplantae > Chlorophyta > Chlorophyceae > Chlamydomonadales > Volvocaceae > Volvox > Volvox carteri. Next base: position 190,171 of record NW_003307623.1, read on the forward strand.
GGCCGTAAGGGCCCGAGACAGATCCCTTCATAGGGGGGGAATGTAGTAGCTGGCACACCGTACAGCTCTACAAATACACATGAAGCGTGACCACCAGCATCTCGAGAGGCCTTTTCAGCGGCCAGCTACTACACTATGCAATGAGGAGAAGTTTTGGGACACGACCAAGCCAGGAAAACTAATAGATGGAGTCAAGGAGCAAGCGCTAAAGAACACTGCCGGCCGCTCAGGTGGGGGTGTGGGCGGACACAGCACAGGTGGTGATGGAGCAGGTGGCTCATGCGGAGGTGGAGTGTGCAGGCTCTGGACACGACAACAAGAGGCGCGCTGATGACGTTGGCCATAATGCACGAGATGAAAAGCAGCACCGTTGAGGATTGTACACAGGCCCGCATGCCATTGTCTCGGATGTCTTTCGTCTTTCAGTGAGCTGCACCCACGTTCACCTTGGCTATCTGGTTGTGCACCTGCGTGCACTTCAGTCCCATCACTGTGTGAACGCGTGCACTTTGGCCATTACCATGCTCCCGCGTGCACCTGGGCTACGTCTCTAAAATTGGAAGTCACCTATAGGCCGGGCCATCGCCTAATAGGTAGGACCGCGGAATATGTGGAGTATAGGTGATTTCGCGTATATGATCGTATACAACACACCTATAGGCGATCTGTTGTATACAGCATGGTCTATAGGCCTGAAGGCTATAGGTTATCATGTGTACGCAAGAAAAGCTGTGAGAGCCTATAATCGTTGTATAAAGGTATGCATACCTAAAGGCATATATGCCTTTATGTAGGCCGCTCGTATATACAGTGTTCGGGCCAAAGCTGCACTAGCTGCTGCGTGCGAAACACATTTGACCTCCCTTAAAATGCTGCAAACTATGAGGTCTGTGCATATGAAACGTATTGTATTCACCCTTCATGCCGAGGCACATGCATCGATGGAGCCCATGCATTGCCGTCAGGTACCCCTCGTCCCTAAGATCTACTGCTGTAACAACCACGCACACATACTGCTAGTAGTCATAAGAGCTGTAATTCCTGTGACCTCTGGTGTCCTGTTCGCGCCAGTTGCACCGCAAACGCTTCCACATGAACTGTTAAACTGTTTAAAATTTTCGTATTCTTAAGTATCGCGCGTGTGTATGCTTTGAAAATACAGGAGATGGAAAAGGTACGCTTACAGCGCTAGCCGTCAGCGATTTCTGGCTTACCAGGGTCTCAAGATCTAGGACCTCTTTTCCGAAAGCACTGAAAGGAGTTTTGCAACGTTATGTAATCTTTTCGGGGACTTTCCATGGACCTGCCGGCGAAGTAAGGGAATGATATGCGCACGCCGCCGAATAAGTAATTATCAGTAAATTGTTAACCTGCAGGTATCACGTTGAACTTCTTAATGCAATGCCAACATAAACCAAACAGAACAAGCCTACAACATGACTTCCAAAGGGTGGCATGTATGTTAGAAGCGCCCTGCATTCCG